>NC_143048.1:27865000-28165000 GCF_057628025.1 Oncorhynchus mykiss
CTCTATCTCTCTCTCTCTCTCACTCTCTGCCTCTCCCTCTCCCTCCCTCTATCTGCCTCTCCCTCCCTATCTCTGCCTCTGCCTCTCTCTCCCTCTCTCTCTGCCTCTCTCTCTCTATGCCTCTCTCTCTCTCTCTCTCTCTCTCTCTCTCTCTCTCTCTCTCCCTGCCTCTCTCTCTGCCCCTCTCTAGTGATCCAGCTCCCTGGAGATCAGAGGAATAACACTGGGCCATGGCCTCTGGGAGTTGTGCAGAGAGAGGGAGGGGAGAGGCTGACCTATCCAGCCTAGACCCAGAAAAGTGGAGAGGAGTAGAGTGGTGGACCATTGAAGGGGACCCTACTTGCCCTAAGACCAGGCGGCTCTGCCTTGTATGGACAAGTCTCTCTCTGTCACGTTCTGACCTTTATTTCTGTTTTGTATTTATGTAGTGTGGTCAGGGCGTGAGTTGGGTGGGCAGTCTATGTTTGTTTTTCTATGTTTTGGGGCAGTTCTATGTTTTCGGCCTAGTATGGTTCTCAATCAGAGGCAGGTGTCATTAGTTGTCTCTGATTGAGAATCATACTTAGGTAGCCTGGGTTGCACTGTTTGTTTGTGGGTGATTGTCTATGTTGATGGCTTGTTTTAGCACAGGTCTCATTTTGTAGCTTCACGGTCGAATTTGGGTTATTGTTTTTGTTACTCTCTTGTATAGTGTTCAGTCTTTCGTTATTAAAGATTTACCATGGACACTTACCACGCCGCATATTGGTCCTCTGATCCATCTCGCCTCTCCTCTTCAGACGAAGAGGAGGACGACCGTGACAGAATCACCCACCAACCAAGGACCAAGCGGCGTGGTAGAAAACAGCGACGACAGCAGCAGCAGCAGCAACAACAACAGCGGCCGGTATCACAGGACTCCTGGACATGGGAGGAGATACTGAACGGAGAGGGACCCTGGGCACAGGCTGGGGAATATCGCCGCCCCAAAGCAGAGCTGGAGGCAGCGAAAGCTGAGCGGCGGCGATATGAGGAGGCAGCACGGCAGTGCGACAGGTACGAGAGACAGCCCCAAATTTTTTTTGGGGGGGGGCACACGAGGGGTGGAGCTAAGCCAGGTAGCAGACCTGCGCTCACCCCTCGTGCTTATTATAAGCAGCGCGATACTGGGCAGGCACCGTGTTATGCGGTTAAGCGCACGGTGTCGCCAGTACGTGTCCATAGCCCGGTGCGCTATAGGACAGCCCCCCGAGAGTGTCATGCGAGTGCGGGCATCGAGCCAGGGCGTATGGTGCCTGCTCAGCGGGTCTGGTCGCCGGTACGCAGTTTTGGTCCAGGGTATCCTGCGCCGGCTCTGCGTGCTGTGTCTCCGGGGCGCTGGGAGGGTGCAGTGCGTCCTCTGGCTGCGCTCCGCTCGTGCCGGGCGAATGTGGGAATGGAGCCGAAGGGAGAGGTGCGTGTAGTAAGCACTAGATCTCCCGTGCTTACCCACAGCCCGGTTCAACCTGTGCCTGCACTCTGGACGGTCCGGGCTAGAGTGGTTATCCAGCCTGGGGAGGTGGTGCCAAGGTTGCGCACCAGAGCTCCAGTGCTCCCCCACAGCCCGGTCCTTCAGGTGCCTCCTCCTAACCCCAAGCCTCCTGAAGGGCTCCCCAGCCTGGTGGTACCTGTGGCAGCCCCACGCACCAGGCTGTCTCTCTGTCTCCTCCCTGCAGGTGGTCCTGTCTGTCCGGCGCCGCTGCCGGAGTCTCCCGCCTGTCCGGCGCCGCTGCCGGAGTCTCCCGCCTGTCCGGCGCCGCTGCCGGAGTCTCCCGCCTGTCCGGCGCCGCTGCCGGAGTCTCCCGCCTGTCCGGCGCCGCTGCCGGAGTCTCCCGCCTGTCCGGCGCCGCTGCCGGAGTCTCCCGCCTGTCCGGCGCCGCTGCCGGAGTCTCCCGCCTGTCCGGCGCCTCTGCCGGAGTCTCCCGCCTGTCCGGCGCCTCTGCCGGAGCCTCCCGCCTGTCCGGCGCCTCTGCCGGAGCCTCCCGCCTGTCCGGCGCCTCTGCCGGAGCCTCCCGCCTGTCCGGCGCCTCTGCCGGAGCCTCCCGCCTGTCCGGCGCCTCTGCCGGAGCCTCCCGCCTGTCCGGCGCCTCTGCCGGAGCCTCCCGCCTGTCCGGCGCCTCTGCCGGAGCCTCCCGCCTGTCCGGCGCCGCTGCCGGAGCCCCTCTGCCCAGAGCAGCTGTCTCTCTGTCCCGAGCAGCTGTCTCTCTGTCCCGAGCAGCTGTCTCTCTGTCCCGAGCAGCTGTCTCTCTGTCCCGAGCAGCTGTCTCTCTGTCCCGAGCAGCTGTCTCTCTGTCCCGAGCAGCTGTCTCTCTGTCCCGAGCAGCTGTCTCTCTGTCCCGAGCAGCTGTCCCTCTGTCCCGAGCAGCTGTCCCTCTGTCCCGAGCAGCTGTCCCTCTGTCCAGTGGGGTCATTGAGAGGGGTGGTCATGCTGAGAAAGCCACGGAGGCGGACAATAAGGCGGACTAAGACAATGATGAGGTGGGGTCCGCGTCCCGCGCCAGAGCCGCCACCGCGGACAGACGCCCACCCAGACCCTCCCCTATAGGTCAAGGTTTGCGGCCGGAGTCCGCACCTTTGGGGGGGGGGTACTGTCACGTTCTGACCTTTATTTCTGTTTTGTATTTATGTAGTGTGGTCAGGGCGTGAGTTGGGTGGGCAGTCTATGTTTGTTTTTCTATGTTTTGGGGCAGTTCTATGTTTTCGGCCTAGTATGGTTCTCAATCAGAGGCAGGTGTCATTAGTTGTCTCTGATTGAGAATCATACTTAGGTAGCCTGGGTTGCACTGTTTGTTTGTGGGTGATTGTCTATGTTGATGGCTTGTTTTAGCACAGGTCTCATTTTGTAGCTTCACGGTCGAATTTGGGTTATTGTTTTTGTTACTCTCTTGTATAGTGTTCAGTCTTTCGTTATTAAAGATTTACCATGGACACTTACCACGCCGCATATTGGTCCTCTGATCCATCTCGCCTCTCCTCTTCAGACGAAGAGGAGGACGACCGTGACACTCTCTCTCTTTCTCCCTCTCCCTCTCTTAATTGCTCTCTCTCTCTCCACACTGCCCCCTGCCGCTCAGGTGCGAGCCCGTACTCTGTCCCCTAGTTGCTAGGCAACATGTTCCTTTGGCGGACACCCACCTGCCTTCAGGCTTCAATAGTCTAAATGTGGTCTTAATTGCAAATTGAGTGGGAGAGCGGACAGGCGGACGGACGGACGCCCCCTGAATGTGAAACAGGTAGCACATGCAGCCCAGCTCGCCTTGTGGACGTGGGGGAACTCATCCAGAGGAAGTGACTGGGACAAGGAGCAGAGGAGAGGAGCATAACAGAGGGAGGGGAGCAGAGGAGAGGGAGGGGAGCAGAGGAGAGGGAGAGGAGCAGAGGAAAGGGAGGGGAGAAGAGGAGAGGAGAGGAGCAGAGGAAAGGGGGAGGAGCTGAGGAGAAGAGCAGAGGAAAGAGAGCGGAGCAGAGGAGAGGAGCAGAGGAGAGGAGCAGAGGAGAGGAGAAGAGCAGAGGAGAGGAGCAGAGGAGAGGAAAGGAGCAGAGGAGCAGAGGAGAGGGAGAGGAGCACAGGAGAGGAAAGGAGCAGAGGAGCAGAGGAGAGGGAGAGGAGCAGAGGAGAGGAGAGGAGAGGAGCAGAGGAGAGGAGCAGAGGAGAGGAGAGGAGAGGAGCAGAGGAGAGGAGAGGAGCAGAGGAGAGGAGCAGAGGAGAGGAGCAGAGGAGAGGAGAGGAGCAGAGGAGAGGAGCAGAGGAGAGGAGCAGAGGAGAGGAGCAGAGCAGAGGAGAGGAGCAGAGGAGAGGAGAGGAGCAGAGGAGAGGAGCAGAGGAGAGGAGCAGAGGAGAGGAGCAGAGGAGCAGAGGAGAGGAGAGGAGCAGAGGAGCAGAGGAGAGGAGAGGAGCAGAGGAGCAGAGCAGAGGAGAGGAGCAGAGGAGCAGAGCAGAGGAGAGGAGCAGAGGAGAGGGAGAGGAGCAGAGGAGAGGAGAGGAGCAGAGGAGCAGAGCAGAGGAGAGGAGCAGAGGAGAGGAGCAGAGGAGAGGAGAGGAGCAGAGGAGAGGAGCAGAGGAGAGGAGCAGAGGAGCAGAGGAGAGGAGAGGAGCAGAGGAGAGGAGCAGAGGAGAGGAGAGGAGCAGAGGAGCAGAGCAGAGGAGAGGAGCAGAGGAGCAGAGCAGAGGAGAGGAGCAGAGGAGAGGGAGAGGAGCAGAGGAGAGGAGAGGAGCAGAGGAGCAGAGCAGAGGAGAGGAGCAGAGGAACAAATAAGGGTTCTTCAAAGGGTTCTCCATTGTGGACAGCCGAAAAACCAGTTTAGGTTCTAGATAGCACCATTTTTCCAAGAGTGTGGTTTAGAGGAAGACTCTGCACTAGAACTAACAGTTCAAATCAGTTGACATGGTAAGTCCAAAACTTTTGTTGTTGAGCCTGCTATTGCATTTTCAGATGTTAACCGTGTTTTCTAAACAAAAGTATAAAGGTGTTTTCAGCATTTTAGAGTTGAGGCCTGCCTGCCCACAAACCTATCTGGCCAAAACTCTTGGACAGAGCATATCGGAGGCCCATTCGCTAAATTCAATTACCAGAGCCCTGTACAGAATCCGCAGGAGACAACACTACACTGGATGCTCATTTCAACTCCTCTCTCGCCAAATCCCCAAAGAAATCTCCTTCAGTCGGACAATGCACTTTTTCCCACTTGAAAAAAAGAAAGAAAATCAATATCTGCTTTCAATACATGGGGAAGCCGATCAATATGGCCGGGGCCTTTTTTCCCCTTCTTTCTCTCCATCTCTGGCAAACGGTAAACAGAAACAATGGCATCTGGTTATTCCAGGGTCAGGGTACGAGGGGGAGATAGAACAGGCTGATGGGATGAGGAATCACCTCTCAGGATAGCCACACTTTACACCACAAATGTTTTTAATCTATTCATGGCATGTTGGGACACACACAGTTTACAAACTCCTTTTTTTCTCTTTCTTCTTGGAGAGTGTGAGGTGAAAAAGACAACATGTGTGGCAATAGAGAGAGAGAGATAGAGACGCACTTTCACACATTGGGCCTCCCTTGCATCAGCCTTGCCAGAAATATATTTTAAAACCAAACACGCACAACATATGCTATTGCAGGAGAGTCTGAACTCTGAATAAACAAGCTTGTCGAGCAAATCATCCATAGTAAGTGGACGTTACATAGTATTAAGGTAACTAGTGTTTTTCATGAGGTTGTGGTCTTGGTAGTGCACAAAGGCCTCTGAAGCTTCATTAAATTATGCAAACACCAAACATTCAGCTGAGGCCAATTGTGACCCTTTATTAGTAGGCAGGGGCAATCACGCTAGGCGGTAGGTTGAGTAATGGTTGAGAAAGGATTATGTCTGTCCACAAAGTAGCCAAATATGAAATAAGACATAAAAGAGAGACATTTAGCAGGACATTTCATGTCCTATTCGGTGTCCTGTGTGAATCTAAGTGTGCGTTCTCTAATTCTCTCCTTCTCTCTTTCTTTCTCTCTCTCGGAGGACCTGAGCCCTAGGACCATGCCTCAGGACTACCTGACATGATGACTCCTTGCTGTCCCCAGTCCACCTGACCGTGCTGCTGCTCCAGTTTAAACTGTTCTGCCTTATTATTCGACCATGCTGGTCATTTATGAACATTTGAACATCTTGGCCATGTTCTGTTATAATCTCCACCCCACATAGCCTGGTTCCTCTCTAGGTTTCTTCCTAGGTTTTGGCCTTTCTAGGGAGTTTTTCCTAGCAACCGTGCTTCTACACCTGCACTGCTTGCAGTTTGGGGTTTTAGGCTGGGTTTCTGTACAGCACTTTGAGACATCAGCTGATGTACGAAGGGCTATATAAATACATTTGATTTGATTTGATTTAAGGAGCTAGTGATGATGGTTTGGGAGGAGGGTTGAAGGGTTAGATGGTTGCTAAACGAGCCTCAGCAATGAGCTGTACAATCACTAATGTTTCCTGTTTCCTGTTTATCCTGTCCTCTCCTCGAGATACCAGTCTAACACTGCTAGAACCGTAGGTGACTGTAACTCCTTTGTTTTTGAGGGTGAAGTGTCGCCCCCTCTCTCTCTCTCACTCCCCCCTCACTCTCAAACTCTCTCTTCTCATCTTCTCCTTAACCATTATTAGTGACTCAATCCTCCAGAGGGCAAACAAACTTTGGAGAAATTCTCCATAACCCACCAAGCAGAACCTATTTTCCTCTCCATGCAATTAACTGCACCAACATTGACAATAATATGATTACATCCACTTTGGCAAAGGAGGGGAGGGGGGAGCAGGATTATTAGGTATCAGCAAGGGGTTGATCGTAATGGTCGCATTTCAGAGAGACCAGCATTTTCTTTCTAGCAAATAGGGAGAGCTACTAAATTCTCCTTAGGCAGTAAAAACCAATGCAGTGGAACCAAGAGAACAAACACAGCCAACCACTTCTCCCCCCCCCCCCCTCGGTTTTTCCTTATGTTTTTTTTACTTTGGATCTTTGCTTTTCCCCCCTTCTCTTACCTCCCTCCGATTAATTAAGCCTTTCACGGGCATGTAATTAGGAACATTAGCAAGTCATAAACTTGCCACGAGTTTCTAAATTATGTGCAGGCCCTTAGCAATTTGTTTGTAATTCCTTTTTGGGGTGACAACGGCTCTATGGAGCCCCGTCGATCTTCCTGGTTGCCCACTGTGACCCCCCCCCCCCCCCCCCGGGGTGGGTATGAGAGGCCCAAAGCCAGTTGTGTTTGTTAGGGGAGGGAGAGCTAGTCAGGGGAGTTAGGGGGAGATCCCTAGTCAGTGATGAAGGGTAGTACCTAACAGGTAAACATTTTCTTTCTTTCTTTCTCTTTCTCTTTTTATTTTAGTTATTTTTTTATAGAAATGTATATCATTTATGAAAATATTGTGATAATATACCATTCCATGATAACAAATTTACAGAACTGAAGATGAACACACACACGCTCACACTGTTTGTGCTAGTGCGTGTCAGCGGGTTGGATCGCTAAAAACACCATTTCACTCTCTGTCTGTCAAGCTGCCATTGCAGTCACATCAAATAGCATAGGGGAGCAATGCAGGCCCCATCCCTTTATCTTGTAAAATTCAACACATGTTCCACAATAATTCACACTAACTGTGACAATCTGCAGTGGGGCGAGTGTCTGGCTCCTCACTGTGAGATCAATACTCCACTAATGCTGCGCAAGATTCATTTTTAATTCCCCATTATTTATGGCAGGTATTCAGAGAGCCAGAGAAAGAGAGAAAGGAGCGGGAAATGAATTGGAGAAACGAGGGATGGGATATATAGTCAAAATATGTTGCAGACAGGTTGTCAGAGCATGCTATATGAAAGCCATGAGTGGATAACATAGAGAAGTATTACGAGGGTATGGAGGATGTAGTGTCCAGTGTAGGTGTAGATTGGTTTGGGTCATGGGTGTCCAGTGTAGATGTAGATTGGTTCAGGTCATGGGTGTCCAGTGTAGATGTAGATTGGTTTGGGTCGTGGGTGTCCAGTGTAGATGTAGATTGGTTTGGGTCGTGGGTGTCCAGTGTAGATGTAGATTGGTTCGGGTCATGGGTGTCCAGTGTAGATGTAGATTGGTTCGGGTCATGGATGTCCAGTGTAGATGTAGATTGGTTTGGGTCATGGGTGTCCAGTGTAGATGTAGATTGGTTTGGGTCATGGATGTCCAGTGTAGATGTAGATTGGTTCAGGTCATGGATGTCCAGTGTAGATGTAGATTGGTTTGGGTCATGGGTGTCCAGTGTAGATGTAGATTGGTTCAGGTCATGGATGTCCAGTGTAGATGTAGATTGGTTTGGGTCATGGGTGTCCAGTGTAGATGTAGATTGGTTTGGGTCATGGGTGTCCAGTGTAGATGTAGATTGGTTCGGGTCATGTCTGTCCAGTGTAGATGTAGATTGGTTTGGGTCATGGGTGTCCAGTGTAGATGTAGATTGGTTTGGGTCGTGGGTGTCCAGTGTAGATGTAGATTGGTTTGGGTCGTGGGTGTCCAGTGTAGATGTAGATTGGTTTGGGTCATGGGTGTCCAGTGTAGATGTAGATTGGTTTGGGTCGTGGGTGTCCAGTGTAGATGTAGATTGGTTTGGGTCATGGGTGTCCAGTGTAGATGTAGATTGGTTTGGGTCGTGGGTGTCCAGTGTAGATGTAGATTGGTTTGGGTCGTGGGTGTCCAGTGTAGATGTAGATTGGTTCGGGTCGTGGGTGTCCAGTGTAGATGTAGATTGGTTTGGGTCGTGGGTGTCCAGTGTAGATGTAGATTGGTTTGGGTCGTGGGTGTCTAGTGTAGATGTAGATTGGTTCGGGTCATGGGTGTCCAGTGTAGATGTAGATTGGTTTGGGTCGTGGGTGTCCAGTGTAGATGTAGATTGGTTTGGGTCGTGGGTGTCCAGTGTAGATGTAGATTGGTTCGGGTCATGGGAGTCCAGTGTAGATGTAGATTGGTTCGGGTCGTGGGTGTCCAGTGTAGATGTAGATTGGTTTGGGTCGTGGGTGTCCAGTGTAGATGTAGATTGGTTTGGGTCGTGGGTGTCCAGTGTAGATGTAGATTGGTTTGGGTCGTGGGTGTCCAGTGTAGATGTAGATTGGTTTGGGTCATGGATGTCCAGTGTAGATGTAGATTGGTTTGGGTCGTGGGTGTCCAGTGTAGATGTAGATTGGTTCGGGTCATGGGTGTCCAGTGTAGATGTAGATTGGTTCGGGTCGTGGGTGTCCAGTGTAGATGTAGATTGGTTTGGGTCATGGGTGTCCAGTGTAGATGTAGATTGGTTTGGGTCATGGGTGTCCAGTGTAGATGTAGATTGGTTCGGGTCATGGATGTCCAGTGTAGATGTAGATTGGTTTGGGTCGTGGGTGTCCAGTGTAGATGTAGATTGGTTTGGGTCATGGATGTCCAGTGTAGATGTAGATTGGTTTGGGTCGTGGGTGTCCAGTGTAGATGTAGATTGGTTTGGGTCGTGGGTGTCCAGTGTAGATGTAGATTGGTTTGGGTCATGGGTGTCCAGTGTAGATGTAGATTGGTTTGGGTCATGGGTGTCCAGTGTAGATGTAGATTGGTTTGGGTCGTGGGTGTCCAGTGTAGATGTAGATTGGTTTGGGTCATGGATGTCCAGTGTAGATGTAGATTGGTTTGGGTCGTGGATGTCCAGTGTAGATGTAGATTGGTTTGGGTCATGGGTGTCCAGTGTAGATGTAGATTGGTTCGGGTCGTGGGTGTCCAGTGTAGATGTAGATTGGTTTGGGTCATGTATGTCCAGTGTAGATGTAGATTGGTTTGGGTCGTGGGTGTCCAGTGTAGATGTAGATTGGTTCGGGTCATGGGTGTCCAGTGTAGATGTAGATTGGTTCGGGTCATGGGTGTCCAGTGTAGATGTAGATTGGTTCGGGTCATGGGTGTCCAGTGTAGATGTAGATTGGTTCGGGTCATGGGTGTCCAGTGTAGATGTAGATTGGTTCGGGTCATGTATGTCCAGTGTAGATGTAGATTGGTTCGGGTCATGGGTGTCCAGTGTAGATGTAGATTGGTTCGGGTCATGGGTGTCCAGTGTAGATGTAGATTGGTTCGGGTCATGTATGTCCAGTGTAGATGTAGATTGGTTCGGGTCATGGATGTCCAGTGTAGATGTAGATTGGTTTGGGTCGTGGGTGTCCAGTGTAGATGTAGATTGGTTTGGGTCATGGGTGTCCAGTGTAGGTGTAGATTGGTTTGGGTCATGGGTGTCCAGTGTAGATGTAGATTGGTTTGGGTCGTGGGTGTCCAGTGTAGATGTAGATTGGTTCGGGTCATGGGTGTCCAGTGTAGATGTAGATTGGTTTGGGTCGTGGGTGTCCAGTGTAGATGTAGATTGGTTTGGGTCATGGGTGTCCAGTGTAGGTGTAGATTGGTTTGGGTCATGGGTGTCCAGTGTAGATGTAGATTGGTTCGGGTCATGGGTGTCCAGTGTAGATGTAGATTGGTTCGGGTCATGGGTGTCCAGTGTAGATGTAGATTGGTTTGGGTCATGGGTGTCCAGTGTAGATGTAGATTGGTTTGGGTCGTGGGTGTCCAGTGTAGATGTAGATTGGTTCGGGTCATGGATGTCCAGTGTAGATGTAGATTGGTTCGGGTCATGGATGTCCAGTGTAGATGTAGATTGGTTTGGGTCGTGGGTGTCCAGTGTAGATGTAGATTGGTTTGGGTCATGGGTGTCCAGTGTAGGTGTAGATTGGTTTGGGTCATGGGTGTCCAGTGTAGATGTAGATTGGTTTGGGTCGTGGGTGTCCAGTGTAGATGTAGATTGGTTCGGGTCATGGGTGACCAGTGTAGATGTAGATTGGTTTGGGTCGTGGGTGTCCAGTGTAGATGTAGATTGGTTTGGGTCATGGGTGTCCAGTGTAGGTGTAGATTGGTTTGGGTCATGGGTGTCCAGTGTAGATGTAGATTGGTTCGGGTCATGGGTGTCCAGTGTAGATGTAGATTGGTTCGGGTCATGGGTGTCCAGTGTAGATGTAGATTGGTTTGGGTCGTGGGTGTCCAGTGTAGATGTAGATTGGTTTGGGTCATGGATGTCCAGTGTAGATGTAGATTGGTTTGGGTCATGGGTGTCCAGTGTAGATGTAGATTGGTTTGGGTCATGTATGTCCAGTGTAGATGTAGATTGGTTTGGGTCGTGGGTGTCCAGTGTAGGTGTAGATTGGTTTGGGTCATGGGTGTCCAGTGTAGATGTAGATTGGTTCGGGTCATGGGTGTCCAGTGTAGATGTAGATTGGTTTGGGTCATGGGTGTCCAGTGTAGATGTAGATTGGTTCGGGTCGTGGGTGTCCAGTGTAGATGTAGATTGGTTTGGGTCATGGGTGTCCAGTGTAGATGTAGATTGGTTCGGGTCGTGGGTGTCCAGTGTAGATGTAGATTGGTTTGGGTCATGGGTGTCCAGTGTAGATGTAGATTGGTTCGGGTCCTGGGTGTCCAGTGTAGATGTAGATTGGTTTGGGTCATGGGTGTCCAGTGTAGATGTAGATTGGTTCGGGTCATGGATGTCCAGTGTAGATGTAGATTGGTTCGGGTCATGGGTGTCCAGTGTAGATGTAGATTGGTTCGGGTCATGGGTGTCCAGTGTAGATGTAGATTGGTTCGGGTCATGGATGTCCAGTGTAGATGTAGATTGGTTCGGGTCATGGATGTCCAGTGTAGATGTAGATTGGTTTGGGTCGTGGGTGTCCAGTGTAGATGTAGATTGGTTCGGGTCATGGGTGTCCAGTGTAGATGTAGATTGGTTCGGGTCATGGATGTCCAGTGTAGATGTAGATTGGTTCGGGTCCTGGGTGTCCAGTGTAGATGTAGATTGGTTTGGGTCGTGGGTGTCCAGTGTAGATGTAGATTGGTTTGGGTCATGGGTGTCCAGTGTAGGTGTAGATTGGTTTGGGTCATGGGTGTCCAGTGTAGATGTAGATTGGTTCGGGTCATGGATGTCCAGTGTAGATGTAGATTGGTTCGGGTCATGGGTGTCCAGTATAGATGTAGATTGGTTTGGGTCATGGGTGTCCAGTGTAGATGTAGATTGGTTCGGGTCATGGATGTCCAGTGTAGATGTAGATTGGTTCGGGTCATGGGTGTCCAGTGTAGATGTAGATTGGTTCGGGTCATGGGTGTCCAGTGTAGATGTAGATTGGTTCGGGTCATGGATGTCCAGTGTAGATGTAGATTGGTTCGGGTCATGGATGTCCAGTGTAGATGTAGATTGGTTTGGGTCGTGGGTGTCCAGTGTAGATGTAGATTGGTTCGGGTCATGGGTGTCCAGTGTAGATGTAGATTGGTTCGGGTCATGGATGTCCAGTGTAGATGTAGATTGGTTCGGGTCCTGGGTGTCCAGTGTAGATGTAGATTGGTTTGGGTCATGGGTGTCCAGTGTAGATGTAGATTGGTTTGGGTCGTGGGTGTCCAGTGTAGATGTAGATTGGTTTGGGTCATGGGTGTCCAGTGTAGGTGTAGATTGGTTTGGGTCATGGGTGTCCAGTGTAGATGTAGATTGGTTCGGGTCATGGATGTCCAGTGTAGATGTAGATTGGTTCGGGTCATGGGTGTCCAGTATAGATGTAGATTGGTTTGGGTCATGGGTGTCCAGTGTAGATGTAGATTGGTTTGGGTCATGGATGTCCAGTGTAGATGTAGATTGGTTCAGGTCATGGATGTCCAGTGTAGATGTAGATTGGTTCGGGTCATGGGTGTCCAGTGTAGATGTAGATTGGTTCGGGTCGTGGGTGTCCAGTGTAGATGTAGATTGGTTCGGGTCCTGGGTGTCCAGTGTAGATGTAGATTGGTTTGGGTCATGGGTGTCCAGTGTAGATGTAGATTGGTTCGGGTCATGGATGTCCAGTGTAGATGTAGATTGGTTCGGGTCGTGGGTGTCCAGTGTAGATGTAGATTGGTTCGGGTCATGGATGTCCAGTGTAGATGTAGATTGGTTCGGGTCATGGATGTCCAGTGTAGATGTAGATTGGTTTGGGTCATGGGTGTCCAGTGTAGATGTAGATTGGTTTGGGTCATGGGTGTCCAGTGAGGATGCAGACGGTTTGTGGGAGGAAAAGTATGGAAGAGAGGGCAGAGGGGAGGAGAGGTGGGGGAGAGGGCTGAGGGTGAGAGGGGTGGGTCTCTGAGCCACACTGGGGGCTGACTGGAGGGCAAACGTAACACTCACTCCATCGCTGTTTGTCCCCATAGGGGAACACATTGAGTCCACCACAAAAAAACGCTGACCACCGGAACAACTGAATGATAGGACTCTGTCCTTATTCTACCTCTCTCTCTCTCTGGTCTTTATTATAAAACATTAAGAGATTGTGTTGTGGTGTATATTGTGTTTCAGATCCATGTGTCTGTGGTTGTAGGTATGCTCTAGCTGGAAGGGCATGTAAATGAAGTGGGAAATAGAGTCATTAGGTAAATAGAAGCCTTATACGCTCAACACACATTACATCTGAATTTTCATACAGGACATTAAATGTTTTCATCAAATTGTCATCGCACCAAATCTGCTACTGCATTCATATATCTCACAATATGTGTTTTAAATATTGCATAGATATACAGATCCTCTGACAACGTGGTAATTACATACTGCACATACACAGCAGTGGCGGTCTGTGTCATTTAAGATGAGGGTGGACCATTCTTTTTTATGAGCATGGCCTTATTTCTATTACAGCACATTGCATTCACCCAGCTCAATGTAACATCTATAAGTTTAGGTACATGATACTCATATTTTCCATATACCCATCATGAGGTTGCTACAACCTAGCCTATAAATGAAAATGTACAACTTAGGTGCACAGGTTGAGAGAATTTAGAGCAATCAATGTGACAGACACTGACACATTCAGTACTGCCTTGCACAATCTTGTATGCATCTAGCTGATCTAGGGTGTAATCATTAGTCTGGCAGTTGCAAATGAGAGTTTCTATTGGACAAATTCAGGTATGTTTATCCCTGTTTTCCATTTGCTTCTGTTTATGAAACGTTTTTCAACAGAATCGGCGCAATGAATACACCCCTGATCTTACGCAAACACAGTTCCCTTTAATAGCAGCCAGATCGTTGTATAATTCCATCTCACATCTACGCGCTCTCTTCCTCTCACCTTATCCCTTTGCTTGTGGACTTCAGTACACAACACATCAGCTGTCTGTGACCAGGTGAAAAAACCTTTCCAAGACAAACCTTCATATCATAACCGCTAAACGCTACACACAGCCTACATCGTTGCCACCATATTAGCTAACTTAATGTCAACGTCAACATATATACTAGAACTAATGCATTAGCAAACCTGCTACAATCATGCAATACAGTGTACAGTTAATTAGCAAGCAGTTTAGCAGTTACACCGGCAGGCCCCGGTGGCAATAAATTAATAAAACCAAAAGCTTACCTTGACTTAGAAGAGTTCCAGAGTTGGATAGCCATAGCCAGCTAGGCAACATAGCATCCTTCTCCGTTTGAAACAAGTATTTGAGTAGGCTAAACTAGCTAGCTGCATTTGCTAGCTAAGTAAGTGAAAGTGAAAAAAATACAAAATATAGCTCTCTCTCTCTCTTTCTATCTTGCTTCTTAATTTTTAAAGAAATGAATTAGTTCAAATCTGTTCAACTATTGCCTTTCTCTCTCTTTGAGTCAACTACTCACCACATTTTATACACTGCAGTGCTAGCTAGCTGTAGCTTATGCTTTCAATACTAGATTCATTCTCTGATCCTTTGATTGGGTGGACAACGTGTCAGTTCATGCTGAATGTGCTCTGAGGTTGGAGGATGTTGTCATAATTACTGTGTAAGTCTATGGAAGGGGGTAGACTTTCATTGAAAAACTGTGTTTTAATCAATTATTTGGAGCTCCCCAGGGGTGCGTGCTCAGTCCCCTCCTATACTCCCTGTTCACCCATGACTGCATGGCCAGGCACGACTCCAACACCATCATTAAGTTTGCTGACGACACAACAGTGGGAGGCCTGATCACCAACAACGATGAGACAGCCTATAGGGAGGAGGTCAGAGACCTGTCCGGGTGATGCCAGAATAACAACCTATCCCTCAACGTAACCAAGACTAAGGAGATGATTGTGGACTACAGGAAAAGGAGCACTGAGCACGTCCCCATTCTCATCGACGGGGCTGTAGTGGAGCAAGTTGAGAGCTTCAAATTCCTTGGTGTCCACATCACCAACAAACTAGATTGGTCCAAACACACCAAGACAGTCGTGAAGAGGGCACAACAAAGCATATCCCCCCTCAGGAAACTAAAAAGATTTGGCATGGGTCCTGAGATCCTCAAAAGGTTCTATAGCTGCAACATCGAGAGCATCCTGACCGGTTGCATCACTGCCTGGTACAGCAATTGCTCGGCCTCCGACAGCAAGGCACTTCAGAGGGTAGTGCGTACGGCCCAGTAAATCACTGGGGCAAATCTGCCTGCCATCCAGGACCTCTACACCAGGCGGTGTCAGAGGAAGGCCCTAAAAATTGTCAAAGACCCCAGCCACCCCAGTCATAGACTGTTCTCTCTACTACCGCATGGCAAGCAGTACCGGAGTGCCAAGTCTAGGACAAAAAGGCTTCTCAACAGTTTTTACCCCCAAGCCATAAGACTCCTGAACAGGTAACCAAATGGTTACAAGGACTATTTGCATTGTGTGCCACCCCCAACCCCTCTTTTACGCTGCTGCTACTCTCTGTTTATCTTATATGCATAGTCACTTTAACTATACATTCATGTACATACTACCTCAATTGGCCCGACCAACCAGTGCTCCCGCACATTGGCTAACTGGGCTATCTGCATTGTGTCCCTCCACCCGCCAACCCCTCTTTTTACACTACTGCTACTCTTTGTTCATCATATATGCATAGTCACTTTAACCATACCTACATGTACATGCTACCTCAATAAGCCTGACTAACTGGTGTCTGTTTTTATTTTTATTTTTTTACTTACCAACACACACACACACACACACACACACACACACACACACACACATACACACACACACACACACACACACACACACACACACGCACACACACACATATCTTTTTTTTTGCACCATTGGTTAAAGCCTGTAAGTAAGCATTTCACTGTAAGGTCTACACCTGTTGCATTCGGCGCACGTGACAAATACATTTTCATTTGATGATTTGATTTGATTTATAGTTTTAGCTAAAAAAAGATCACTTTTTTAATGTTTCACTTTTTTTTAAATGAAATTCACTGAGGAGGACTGTCCTCCTCTTCACCCTCTGAGGAGCCTCCACTGATTCAGACAGTGTACTGTGTTCTATTCTTCTAAATGGTTACATGTTTACTTAAATTAAGTGCAGAATTATACTGACCATTGGATTTTCAATATCCTATTCTATGATTACTGAAAAAATTGGGGGTATATTAAAAAAAATGTAATCTCCTGATATTGAATGATTCATGGGAAATGAATGTATTATCAAAAAGACCACTCCTTCAAACTGCGCTCAGACTTGACCAAAAAGCAGTAAACATGATTCAACAACTGAAAGCAATTTTGCATAAAGGCAATTTTTTCGCTGAGTGCTCTTATCTTTTTGTCAGTTGTTGTGCTGGTTGAAAAAGCAGCAGGCCCACTGTATTGCTTGGTATTTTTTTATTAATATCAATAGGAGGGTACAGGGGCATCTAACGTGACCTAACCATCTAGTCCACATACTGCCACTTGAACAGGCAGAACAAGTGGCGCAATTTTCCTGTTTCATTTGTTGACCACTTGACCATGTGCTTCCCGGGCTGGGGCTCTGGGCAGATGAGCTCTCATTCAGGGCCTCTACCTCTATCTCTGCTTCAGCTGATGAACTGGCCAGCAACAATAGCACAATAGTAGTGAGCACACACAAATGCACATATCACCATTCTCCCTCCTCGTCTCTCTCTCACCCTCCTCCTGCTCTCCTCGTCTCTCTCTCACCCTCTTCCTGCTCTCCTCGTCTCTCTCTCCCACCCTCCCCCAGCTCTCCTCGTCTCCCTCTTTCCCTCCTCCTGCCCTCCTTGTCTCCCTCGTCCTGCTCTCCTCGTTTCTCTCACCTTGCTCCTGCTCTCCTAATCTCTCTCTCACCCTGCTCCTGCTCTCCTAATCTCTCTCTCACCCTGCTCCTGCTCTCCTCATCTCCCTATCACCCTCCTCCTGCTCTCATCATCTCTCTCACCCTCCTCCTAATCTACTTGTCTCTCTCTCACCCTCCTCCTGCCCTCCTCGTCTCTCTCACCCTCCTTCTGCTCTCCTCGTCTCTCTATATCTTCCTCTTGTTTTCTTCTATTCATCCAGCATCTCCCCCTCTCCATAGCCCAGACAATGGGAGCCTAGCTGCAGCTTGCCACGGGGCCCTCCAGACAATGGAGTCTTATCATGTCGGGGGCCCGAGGGTGCCAAGGTAAATCCTACAACTTGGCAGACCCGCGTGCCAACCCAGAGATTCCAGCGTCCGCCAGCATCGCAGCACAGTCTCTCTCTGCTGTATGGCTGCCTTCCACCTCTCTTGCTTGAACACGTTTTCATCCCCACATTTATTTATTTTTCCCTCTCTTTCTAACTTTTCCTTTCCTATTAATAAGTGAATGGGGTGAGTTCTCCACACACATCAATCAAAACATGTTGAATCCTAGTGAAAGGGGCTGGCTACAGTATATGAAAGTGCAGTGGTTACCTTGAAAGACAGCTCCATGCTTCTCTATCCTCCTCCCCCAACACTACAGTCCATCCCAGCCTGGCCACTGGAGCCTTAGTAATGGTGGGTCGGGGTTTGGGTGAATGGCGGTGCCATCTGCCCTCACCTTCAGTAGGGGTGACCCCTCCACAGGTGGCACTCCCCTTCATCTATTCAGGAGGGGGGTGGGTGTGTACATAAACGGCGCTGGCATGAAGAGTGATGGGACAGGGCACGCCATCCGCCATTCAGCGTTCATTCCCCCATTCTCCCTCCTCCTCCACCTCCACCTCCCTCCATCCATCCTTTATGGAATCATTTGCATATTGCATAGGCTGTGCTGTTTTTATTGAGGTCATTTTTATCAGTCCTCTGTGGTGGCCCGACACAATAAATTCAGCTTACTCCTGGACAAGGATGATCTTTTTTATCTAATCAAGCTGTTCCACGCTGAATCCATTCTCTTGCCCGCCTTCCAACCTCCCCATGCTCCTATGTTTATCTCCTTGCTCTCCTCTATCTGTCTGTCTGTCTATCTATCTATCTATCTATCTATCTATCTATCTATCTATCTATCTATCTATCTATCTATCTATCTATCTATCTATCTATCTATCTATCTATCTATCTATCTATCTATCTATCTATCTATCTATCTATCTATCTATCTATCTGTCTGTCTGTCTGTCTGTCTGTCTGTCTGTCTGTCTGTCTGTCTGTCTGTCTGTCTGTCTGTCTGTCTGTCTGTCTGTCTGTCTGTCTGTCTGTCTGTCTGTCTGTCTGTCTGTCTGTATCTCGCTCGCTTGCACTGAAGCGGACAGGCATGTTCATACACACAGACACACAAAACCTGTTTGTCTTCAGTATGAAAAAGAAAATCAATAACAGCTCTATTATTAAACACAAATGGTGCGGAATCTATCCCCCCCCCCCCCCCCCCCCATACAAATAGACCCTACAAGCATTGTCTATCATACCGGTTAGAGTGTTGTTAGCTGTGAACACAGTTAGTGTTGGCTGTGTTGTCTGTCTGAACGTCACCATGCGTTAGCTGAACGCTACATCTGCACTGGAGTCTGCACCTGCAGCCCTCTAAGCCCTCTCCTCTTCTCCCTGATCCCCCAGCACTGATCTGATCTCAGGCAGCTGTTCTGGAGGATTAAGCCTCTGAAAACATACTGTTCACCCTCTGAGCGCTACAGAGCTCCACAGGGCCCAGGGCATGGGGCCAGCGTTGAGGCCCACTGAGAGTCAACGTCCCTGGGGAGAGGTTCAGAGAGAGGCCCCTGAAAAGTCTCACGTTCTCCAGCCCCCAGACTCAAGAGGAGAGAGGAGGGAGTTTTATGTACCACAGCAACTGGAATACAAAACTAACCTGAGTCAATGTCAATGTCGTTTGCACCTCGACTGCAACTCATCATTTATCCACCTCTGTTTGTGTTTTTTTTTACCACTAATAGATCACCCTGAGACAACACTCATGACTGTGTTTTGGGGTCCACATTAAGTTGTCTCCTATATCTCAGTCAGGGTCACCATGCTGGAGGAGGTATTGATAGTGAGGCAATTAGAGGTATTGTACATGCTAGTGTCAATCCAAACCAGGCATTGGGTTTCACAAGTAACTGAAAAACGACCAAGTGAGAAAGTGAGTTTGACTGAATACAGTCCCTAGTGTCTCAATGCACTAATTTATCCAAAGACTAGGAGTAAACAGAACAGTGCCCTGCAGTGGAAGAGGTGGCGATTTTTCTCTTCTGTTTCTAACCTTCTCCTCCTCCCTCTGTCCATCCCACCCTCCTTCATTTCTTAATTTGTCTAGATGGGGTCATCTCTGCAGATTAACTCAGAAAACGAGATCCTAACTGAACGTGCCACAGGGAACATCTATCACACACATCTATCAAGCTAAATGTGTCTATTTGCATTCCTCCTCTTCCCCAGTTTTTAAAGAGAAACAAATCCATCTCTTTTGTGTTTGACAGTCCACATTAAAACTGCAAGTGCGGAGAGGAGAGGTGTGGGACGGCCGCAACTTGTTTCCCACATTGTTGTAGCATGGAATGCAAATAGCCTAGCTTTCCCCTGGTGAAGAAGAGTGAGTAGAAGAGAATACAAAAAAAAACGTTAGGAGGGAAATACGCAGAAACAGTGGCAGAGACAGCCACCATGCATGAAAAAGGCGAAAACAGAGGGGGAAAAATCTCCACCTTTGCTCCTCCCACTCACGCCATCACAATATTATAGCAATAATTGCTGGCCAAAATTAAACAAGTAAAACAATGAGCTTGCCCGAGGGGCTGCCTTCCCTCTAAATCAGTCTATGCATTTTAAAATAAGGTCACCCCCCCCCCCCCCCCCCCCCCCTTCGTTGGATCAGTGACACGTGCGCGGTGCGAGCAGCTGACCTGAGTTTGAATTTAGAGTGTTCATTAATAGGATATTATGCCATATGCTCACTGCACTGTCTTACTCTAATGCTTGGCTCTGACTTGAGAATTTGTAATTAGTGACGGTATAATGAGGGTATTGGAGGGACTAATACTGTGGAGCGCTGCAGGAGGAATAGATTTGCTCATTGTACTGCAGAAGTGCTAGACCATCAGGCCAGGAACCCGGCCACCAGTAAGCGACGTGCAACAACCACACACACCAGACACCCGCTGAATTACAGTGGAGACATTGAACCCACCTCTCCCCAGTACTGACAACAACACAGTCCTCCACACAAGGCGATGGCGATTTTCCCGCTAACACAACTATGCCATGTTTCAGTGGCACTAATTCATTCTTATTCACAGTGATCTTCATGGGCGGTTGTGAAGGACGGATGTTTCAGTTGTTTTTTACTCCTTTATTTTGCTGCTGTGTTGCTGTCCCAGCACTTTCCCTTAATATGATGTCATAATTATGCTGTCCGTGCTAAATGCCTATTGTGTGGCTGGTGCGGCTGCTTACAAAAGCAGCAAACGCACAGATTTTCCAAGTCGCGGCAGTAAATAAATACACACATTGTGGACTACGCAGAGGAGCTATCAACACTGACGACATAAGTCAGGTGCATTGCACCGAGCAGACAACGACAGTTATACACATCGGAATGGTAGGGAACTCAGGGGACTATAACAGCCTGCACACACTCGCGCCTCTACAGCACAGTGAATCACTGGAACTCAATAGCAACATGGCAGATCACACTAATTTATAGGCCAGGGGGGTGACAGAGATGTGTGTGAGTACTTCCACTATGAGCCATTTGCTGACATGCACCCCTCACTGACAGACAGAAGTGTGTGTGTGTGTGTGTGTGTGTGTGTGTGTGTGTGTGTGTGTGTGTGTGTGTGTGTGTGTGTGTGTGTGTGTGTGTGTGTGTGTGTGTGTGTGTGTGTGTGTGTGTGTGTGTGGTTGTGTGTGTGTGCGCGTGTGTGTATCCCAGGATCATTACGCATTTCTCATATTCTCTAAAAAACTCAAATACTAGTTATAAAGTTCAGTGCAGAGCAGACACAGTGTGAAATAAATTCCACCCGCGGCCCCTGCACATGACATTGCACATAAATATTCAATAAATTAGCCGGGGCCATTTTATAGATTGATCAGTCATCTCTGGCACTCTGTGACAGGCAATGCTGGGGCTGAAATATTAATGCTGACAAATTAGAGATTTCTGAGTAAATGATGTCACATCGCACGGCTTCACTCAAATTTACTCCCTGGCATGAGAGCACATTCACCGGCGTGGTGATGCAGTCCTTACCCACACCCCCCTGCACCATCCCTGCCTCCTCCTCTCTCCTGCTTCAAAATGACATTCATTATTTTATCGTTAAGCAGGAGTCCTTCTTTCCTGGTGGAAGACAAAGAGGAAACAAGGAGGGGGAGAAAAAATTAACCTCTAAAGGGCCAACTCTTGTCCCACATCTGTGTAGTTCGTCTCTAAAGGGACAACTCTTGTCCCACAACTGTGTAGTTCATCTCTAAAGGGCCAACTTTGTCCCACATCTGTGTAGTTCGTCTCTAAAGGGCCAGCTCTTATCCCACATCTGTGTAGTTCGTCTCTAAAGGGCCAACTCTTGTCCCACATATGTGTAGTTCATCTCTAAAGGGACAACTCCTGTCTCACATCTGTGTAGTTCATCTCTAAAGGGACAACTCTTCTACCATTTCTGTGTAGTTCATCTCTAAAGGGACAACTCTTCTACCATTTCTGTGTAGTTCATCTCTAAAGGGACAACTCTTCTACCATTTCTGTGTAGTTCATCTCTAAAGGGACAACTCTTCTACCATTTCTGTGTAGTTCATTGTGCCAATTGGAGTGGAGATTTGTGACCGGGTGGAAAGCTCCCATTTAAAAGCATTCAACTCCAATGTGTGTGTGTATGTATATGTTAGCATGCATTGACGTGTGTGTGCAGACTTGTGTGTATTTTGTGGAATGATGAGGGGTCGTGTGTGTGTGTAGGGTGGGGTTTATTAGTTGTACTCTGGACTTGGATACTCTGGGGACCCAGGTAGAAATGGCTGTGTGTGCAGGATAGGGCAGTATGTGACAGGGTCTCAGGGGAAATACACCTGAATGTCTGAGGTGGTCCCCACTTGGTCAGGAGGGCCCTGGGAAAGAATCAAGGAGAGGATCTCTACAAGCTTCTATCACGTATCACAGAAATACATTATCATTTAGCAGAGCTCAGAGACATACTTGAGAATATGTAGGGCTACAGATAAATACATGATAACAAACACTGTCTAGAAAACATTAGGAACACCTTCCTAAAATTTAGTTGCACCACCTTTTTCCCTCAGAACAGCCTTCATTTGTCATGGCGTGGACTCTGCAAGGTGTCGAAAGCATTTCAAAGGGATGTAGGCCCATGATGACTCCAATGCTTCCCACAGTTGTGACATCAATAAGGGATCATAGCTTTCACCTGGATTCACCTGGTCAGTCTATGTCATGGAAAGAGCAGGTGTTCCTAATGTGCCTTTGAATGGGATATGGTAGTAGGTGACAGGCACACCGGTTTGAGTGTGTAAAGAACTGCAACGCTGCTGGGTTTTTCAAACTCAACGGTTTCTCGTGTGTATCAAGAATGGTCCACCACCCAATGGACATCCAGCCAATGGCAGTCCAGTGATTAAAAACAGATAATTGATGAAAGGAAGCTGACACAAACTGTGCAGAGCAACAGAAAGGAAACAGTTCGTAAACTGACAGTCCAGTACAACATTGGTGCCCAAGATCCATAAAACAATGCACAACTCGCCATACCTTGACCTTACAGAGTCCCACATCTTTCAGCAAAAAACAAGAAGCAGCATTGGGCTAAGGAAACACTGGACACTGTTGTTCCTGGTGTTTCACGCTGATGGGAGGACTGGGGTATGGAGAAAACCACATGACTACATGCATCCATCATGCACGTCAACATTACAGGTGGTGGTGTGATGGTGTGGGGTTTGTTTTCATGGCGCATATTGGGCATTTGATAAAAGTGGAACAAGTTTGAACACCATTGCCAATCATGTGCATCCCTTCATGGCAACAGTGCATCCATCTGCGTATTGATTTTTTCAGCAGGTTCATGCCCCATGCCACAAGGCTAGGCTTGTCCAGGAATGGTTCCACGAACATGACAGTGAATTCAGCTTCCTGAAGTGGCCTGCCCAGTCACCAGATCTCAATCCAACTGAGCATCTGTGGGATAAGATGGAACGAGATCCACTACCAGCCAACTTGACACAACTGTGGGAAGCATTTGAGTCAACATGGGCCAGCATCCCTGTGGAATGCTTTCGACACCTTGTAGTGTCCCTACCCTGACAAATTGGACTGTTCTGAGGGCAAAAGGCTGTGCAACTCAATTTTAGGAAGGTGTTCCTAATGTTTTCTGAACTCAGTGTATATCGGACCACTGAGAAATGCAGCAGAATATAAGATATCACTGAGAAATATTAAAGTATTTATCAGAGGACTGCAAATGGATGTATGAAATCATATGAATGCTGAGAAATGCATGAGAACACTTAAGAGCACTGCTCCATGAATTCTCAGCGCTGCCTTTGCCACTGCCTATGGCAATACATATAAGATTTATGAAAAACCATACATTACGCAAATCATAAGCCAACATGTTTTAAACTCCTTTTCTTTCATTGAGAACGTACAAATCTATCTCGACTTTACTCAGCAATGTCAGGTCTTTTGGACATAGACCAGCATTGGAACTCTCATGGTCCAGATTTTTGTGATGTAATGGTGTGTTTGGTCTTTGTTGGGATCTTTGTGATGTAATGGTGTGTTTGGTCTTTGTTGGGATCTTTGTAGTGTAATGGTGTGTTTAGTGTTGAAATGCTGAGTAAGACATACTGTCCAGCATGGCTCTTAGATATGCATCGGTCCTAAGATTGACCTGTGAGGTATTACAGGGGGAGAGAGAAGGCCCTGCTCAGCAAAAATGCCTGGTTCATCTGCTGCTAGTCAGCCTGTAATGAATGAGCCCCCAGTCTGAAATCAATAGTATCGGTGAGGAATCGTCCACCACCCGACAGCAAAAGATGAGCCAGGAGAAATTCTGTCGATAAACACCACTATGGATGCCCCTCAATACCCCCGCCACACCCGTTTCCTGGGTTTCCTGTGTTAGGTTAGCACTACATGTTTTATCCCTAAGCCCAATGCGGGGGAGCAACGTGGGACACATACAGAGACAAACACAGACACGCACTCATACGCGCAGGCACACACACCCAAACCCCTTCCAAACTATAATGTGACAAGCAGCAGCCCCTCAGCCTGTCCTGCTGTATTGAGTATGCATCTCTGTCAGTATGGAGCTGTGAGCGATATAGTCTGAATAACCCCTCTCTGACATGAATCAGGAGAGCAGCACCAAACACCAAGCAGTGGTGAGTTCCTGCAGGGGCAGCCATGGCCTTTTGTGTATTTGAGGCAAAGTGGCATGCTTTCTCCTGACATTTGTTGTGGGGAATGTGTGAGAGCTCAGGACTGGGGTTGATATCACCTGTCTGCACAAATACACCCTCTTTGGTTGGAGATTAAATAGTGAGAGCACAGAGGAGAAGCCAGAGAGAACTTTCAAAGGTGTGTAGCTGTGTGTGAGTATGAATGGTTGAGTGTGTCTGCCATCTTCCTCAGACCCTTCCACCAGGAATGAAGCTGAGGCCTGGGCTCTGGAGATGACTTCTACCATCTCCCCCCAAAAAGTGAAATATCTCAACAAAAAAGAAAGACAGAAAAAAAGTAGGGAAAATATCTGTGGTCCGACTGTCAGCTGTGGTGATGAATGGAAATGGACCTCTCTCCTCTCGCTGCTCTTAATGCAATCACTTCGGCATGGCACAGCTGCCATCTTTGATGCTGGCCCGTTTTTGTAAATTCTGAGCAAATTACTCCGTCAGAACCCGGCGGCGCCTGTCCGTCAGGCTGAAGGGCAGGGAGATGTCGCAGAGACAGGTGACTGACAAGTAGAGGAGGAGCAGAGGAGGAGGGGGAGGAGAGAAGGAGGGAGATTGAGAGAGGGGAGAGGCAAAGGGAGAAATAAAACGAGCAGAGGGCAAAATAGAAAAAGGGGATATTTTTTACCCATCGTCCCTTGGGCACGGCAGTATCAAGTCAATCTGGGGGCTAATTGGTGTCAGGGCTTGAATCCTATCTCCTTGAGAGACGAGCAGAAGGTTGATGAAGTTGGATGTACAGGATGATAGGGCACAACAATGGCAGGCAGGAATAAAGGCTGCTACCACGAAGCTCTCTTTCCTCTACGAGAGCATACTTCTGACCTTGGCCTTGTCCTTGCCACTCGCAACTTTCTCTCTCTCACTCCCTCATTCAACTTCTTTTCACAATACATTCTCTCATTCTTTCATTCTGTGGCTGCCAGTGAATCTGGACCGTCAGAGAATATTTTTTGCTTCCCAAAATACTGTAATCTTAAAAGGTGAGGTAAAGTGCATGAACATATAATATTGAAATGTGATAAACATGTTAGTTGGTGCGAATTACATTTTGAGGGAAGCATAGAGCGATCCCATTATTCGTCAGAGGTAGAGACAGCTCCACTATAAATTATATCTAATGAGGCAGAGGATTTGGTCTGTTTTTGACAGGCGTGTTGACAGGACCCCTTCGTCTCTGTCGCAGCCCTGCCCCTATTCATGATGCAACAGGCTCATCTCTGGGCCTATGTGCCGCCTTCGCTCTCTACTTCACGTGCTCAGAGCGAGTGAGACACCGGTGATATGTGTTATCACAGAGGTGCCGGCAGCTGTCAACAGGTACACGGCGGCAGGTCTTACCACAGACTGGCAGGTGATACCTCAACGCAAGCTGGTGGAAAGCTTAATGCTCCGCTCTCCCCAATGCCTCCCCCCAAAACCCATTGCTTTCCGACACAACATTAACGCATAGTGCTGCCACAGAATGGCAGAAAATTAAGCACTTGAATTTGGAATCAGACACACAGCGAACACAAAACACATGAAAGGGAGTGAGGTGCATTTTTGTTCTCTCTCTGTAGTTATATGAAGGCTATGATAAGAAAGAAAATATCTCGCAGGTCTGTGGCACTCTGCTTGGTGAACAATGGGGCGATTGAGGGACTCGGTCTGAACACACCATATCAAACCATGCCCAGTCAAGGAGTGAGAAAGTGAAGGAGCTAGAGATAAACAGATGAAAGGAGAGAACAACAGAAAGTTAGAAACAGAAGAGGATGGATAAAAGTGAGAGAAAGAGAGAGTGTGAGGGAGAGAGGAGAGAGGAAAGAGAGCCATGTTGTGAGCACCCAAAGTGGTGGTGGTCGGTCAGAGACCCAGACATTTGCAACTCCTGACCTTTCACAGCAGCCCACCATGGATAAAGATAATTAGCCCAGTCAACAGACTACCCCTCTGACTACCCCCTCTGACTACCCCCTCTGCCACCAGCTAAACCCCAGCACCCAAATAGAGCTCAGTTCTAAAATAAACGCCTGCCACAGACACATACTGCAATTAAAACTGTCTCATCCCTGCTCTCAAAACAGCAACACACATGGCCCGACAGCTGACACACTCACACAGACCGACAAAGTTACACACCCAGGCACAGGCCCAACAAAAACACCAGCATGGGAAGGGAAGGATGGAACTGGACTGGCATCTGGCTGTCCAACTTCCATCATCCTCTCTGTCTTGCTTTTTCCAACTGTATCCTTCTCTTTCTCACTGTCTCTCTCTCTCTCCAATGCAGTTCAGATGCATTGCTAGTGCAGAGGCGGACAAGGACGTGTGAAAACATCCAACGTTTTGAGTTTTCTTTTTAATTATGGCAGATTAAGAGATTTAGCATCCCATCTCAAGACCACAACTGTCAAAACAGTTGGCAGGAAAAGCCCATTCTCACACCTCCCCCTTCCTCCACCCTACTAGCCCTCAGCCTTTGAGCCGCATGCCAGTCCACCCTTCCGAATTCATGAATACAGAGCTGTGTGAGTGGGCATATTTTAGAGTCAAATTTGTGTGTTTGTGCACATGCATGTTTGTGTGTGCAATGTTGGAAGGGGGTTTGTGTGGGTGTCAGTCCAACATGGCAGGTGACAGTTGCTCTTCATATTTCAGTTTTTTCCTCAATAACAAAGTTTAGATTTGTTAGTTAGGCAATTAGGTGAGCACTGTGTGAGGCACCTGAACTGTGTCTGCCCTCAAGTTCAGCCTTAAAGAAACAGCAGCTGTCTGCTACTTGCCTGCCTTCCCTTTGTCTCTCCATCTACTGTGAGAATCCCTCCCACAACCTGCATGTCCCTGTGTAACCTCTGACCTTAACCGCTGCACTAATACCTCCAGCTGCCAATGTCATGGCCTGACAGGTTGGCAGCGGGGCCTTTGTCTCTGAGGTTCTCTCCCTCTCTCCCACCCCTCCCCCCACCCCTCCATCCAACCCCCATTGCACACAGACAGATAAATGATTTCTATTTGTCCTCTGCGGCGAGGAAAGAAGTTATCGATACAATCCGCCAAATGATGTCAAGGATTTGTCAGCAAAGCTTATGAATGCCAAAAACACCCCCCGCCCCCCTCCATCCCCCTCAAAAACACCTCTGCAGGCCAGGAAGATTGAGAGCCAGGACACTTTATTGATTCTACCCTCCCTCACCACCTCCCCCATCACCCTCACCTTCTTAAATGGAAGCTCAGTCTACAAAGGAGAGAGCGGCAGCTTTTGTGTGCTAAAATGTGGCTAAAAGCTGTCTGTCTGTGGTGTTCAGGAAGGTAGGGATTGAATTCAATATTATGATCTAACACTGGCTTCCAGCAGATGGGGTTCTGTTCTCACTAAAGGACTGGGGTGGGACGCTCTTTGGCCGGATGGGATCACATCTCCCCTTGCTTTCCCTTCCTTTGCCCTATTGTTTGGGATAAAGATCAGGCGGATGGATGCCTGGTAAATAGATCAACTTTGTGGAGTTGACAAAGGGAGGCGTGGGGTGGGACGGTAGGAGAGCAGAGCCGATGGCATTGAGGAACGTCCTGACGGTGGGTACAATGCCTTGGCCATGAAGGCTCTGTGGCTGACAGAGAAAAGGAGAGGACAAGGAGAGGGGGTAAAGCAAGATAATCTGACTGGCAGAGACCGCAGTATGGAGAGCAAACAAAGCAGGGATGGAGGGAGGAGAAGAAGGGGGTTTGAGGATGACAACAGATGACGGGGAAACGTGTACAGAAAAAGGTGATGTGCAGTGTTCAATTAAATCAATACAATGAATGTATAGTTTGAATTCAAATTAAATATAAAATGAAGTCCATAGCATAGTACAATTCTTTACAATTGGTCCAAAATATAACAAAGTATGGTCATTGCCACTATAAATTAATGTGATTTGTTAAACCCAGGTTATGAGGGAGTCTCAGGTGATACACATTCTTCCCTCTGCCCTATCCTGTCCTGTTCTCTTCACGGTACAGGAGAACACACAAGGACTCCCTCCCGTCTCCCGAGGTAAAGCTCTTTGGCAAACACTGCTCTGATTAAAACAAACAGGCCAGTGAGCCTCTCTGTCGGGGGGCGACAGGGCAAACAGGCCCCACGCAGCAGGAGGGCCTCACACTACAGAAGCAGAATCACACTACAGACAGACAGTACTGCACTGAGTCACAACGAGGTAGTACAGCTCTGAGGGGCTGAGACAGTGACAGGTCAAAGACAGAGGTGTGACACAGCATGGAGTCACAGACAGCACAGTGTGGAATGAGTCATAGCAGTCCATTACAGACAGTACAGAGTTTAAGACAATCGTCTTGAGTAGCACACACTGCCACTAATCCACTAACAGTGACCCATCACTAGCGGTTACAAACAATATAGAGCAAAACAACACAATAGGGGAGTCACAAACAAAACAGTCACAGACTAAACAAAACAGTTACAGACTAAACAAAACAGTCACAGACTAAACAAAACAGTCACAGACAAAACATTGTCATTAAGTCATTGAGTCACAGAACTCTTTACACAATGGACATGACCCTGGTCTTATGTTATGCTATGTTGCCTTCAGGCCCGTCTACTACCTCAGTGTCCTGAGCAGAAAGGGGATGAGTGGGGGCTATCATCACACGTACGATGGCTGTCATTTCTCGATGCACCCAATGGTTTTAATGTCTTGGCTTAAAACAGCATGGGATCCTGCCAAGATTAAGTATCGGATCTCAAGGCATTAGGCGAGCATGTGAAATCACTCTCGATGGTCTCATTCTCCTCTAATTCAATTAGGCTCTTTCCCAGAGAAGAGAAGAGCAGGCTGGGACCAGACATGCTCTCTCTTTTTTCCCCCAAGGAGACATGGAGTGCAGACCAAGGCTGCGTGCCCGAGGTGTTGGGGCTAAAACCCAACTCCCTGTACCTAACACCATCCTCCCTCCCTTCCTCCATCCCTTTCTCCCCCTCTCCCTCTCGCCCACCGCCCTCTCCGCACGCTAACACCCCGATAAACATCTGATGCCGAGGGGTCAGCCAGAATCCCATGACATCATCACAGCAGAGAACAGAGAAAGTGTCTCTCAGCCAATCAGAGCACAGCTGTGCTGAGGTCGGCTCTCTCAGGCCATGCTGTCATGTCTGGGGTTCGTAGGATTAAAAAGGGCCAGGGCGCTACGCTGTGATTGGCTGAATGGGAATCAGCTGTCCCGTCTAGAATGGTGTCAATTTCATTAAGTCGTTACTTATCACTATTTCAGCCTATCATGGTTTAATTACACAATTTAGGGGATAAAAAACTAATTGTAGCCAGTCATAACAAACGAAGTTAGTTCATAAAAAAGTGACAACATCAATAAGAAATAAGAAATTTAAGAATACTAACATAAAGTAAATTGCTTAGTGGAATAGAATTAACATTTTGTATAGAGTGAAAGGGCCTCTAAACTTCATCGCTTGAAAGATGACCTAACGGGACACTTGGACTGGACAGTGCTTTACTTTGACTAGAAATGTAGCCACTGTGGTGCTGAGTTTCAGTAGTAACACTGAGAGCTGACCTCGTGAAGGCTGGCCTCACAGTGTCGAGAAAACATCTGACCCTGCAGACACCTTCCATGCTCTGTTCCTCACCTCCGATTGACCTCTGGACTATGGAAACACACAAACATAGAAACATTCTCTCTCCCTCTCTAGTCTCCCTGTCTGCTTCCCCCATTAAGTATCCCCTTTCATATTTACAGAGGCTTACAAACAGGGCCACGCCGTTTGGCTGCTTCTCCTTGGCTACCCAGTCCGTCTGCCACTTATCTGAGGGATTACTGCAGTGGGGCCAGCTACCACAGATTAGAGACAAAGGCCAAATTAAAACAGGGGCTATCAACAAACACAGGGACAAGACGGCAGGGAGCTGATCCAATTACACTGATAACCCACAGAGCCTGGGAGCTGGAGGAGACACTCTGAGCTGGGACATATAGAGGTAAACACATACAGATGCAGAGGGAGAGACACACATACAGCTACTCCAGCCAGGCAGCCACCTTTCCAAGTACAGGTCACAGGCGACAACAAATATGCATAGACAAGAGCTCCATTGGCTTTCGCCAAATACCTATTTTACATAAACTCAACAAAAAAAGAAACGTCCCTTTTTCACGACCCTGTCTTTCAAAGATAGTTCGTAAAAATCCAATTAACTTCACAGATCTTCACTGTAAAGGGTTTAAACACTGTTTCCAATGCTTGTTCAATGAACCATAAACAATTAACGAACATACACCTGTGGAAAGGTCGTTAAGACACTAACAGCTTACAGACGGTAGGCAATTAAGGTCACAGTTATGAAAACTTAGGACACTAAAGAGGCCTTTCTACTGACACTGAAAAACACCAAAAGAAAGATGCCCAGGGTCCCTGCTCATCTGCGTGAATGTGCCTTACATGCTGACCAGACCGGACACGTCGCGTGCGCGAGCGTCACAAATTAAATGTAGAAATCTATGTTATTCAATTATTTCACCCACACTGCTCGCGCGCGCCAACAACTGTCTGCGACACCAAGGGCTAAAATAGAACTCATTCCTATTTCTGACGCAGACCGCGCTGAAAGTCCTGCCTATCCTATCTCCTCATTGGTTTATAGAAGCAGGTACCCACGTGCCATCTCCTCATTGGTTATGACTGCCACGTGGGTGACTGAAAGACGAACTGTTTTGCTGGTAGTTGTGGTAATACAATCACTGGGGCCAAGCTTCCTGCCATCCAGGACCTCTAAAGCAGGCGGTGTCAGAGGAAAGCCCAAAGAATTGTCGAAGACTCCAGCCACCCTAGTCATAGACTGTTCTCGCACCAACTCTTCAACAGTTAATGAAATGGCTACCCAGACTGTTTGCATTGTCCCCACCCTAACCCACATTTTTACACTGCTACTACTCTCTGTTTATTATCCATGCATACTCACTTTACCTCTACCTACATGTACATATTACTTCAATTACCTCGACTAACCGGTGCACATTGACTCTGTACCGGAACCCCCTGTATATAGCCTCGCTACTGTTATTTTAGGGCTTGTAAGTAAGCAATTCACTGTAAGTTCTACACCTGTTGTGTTCAGCACGTGACAAATACAATTGGATTTGTAATAATACCTTGTAACAACAGCTTGAGAGGGTTTTGTTGTACAGTACTGTACATTGAATATACCAAACATTAGGAACAACTTCCTAATATCCAGTGGATTTTACAAGTGACATCAATAAGGGATCATAGCTTTCACTTAGATTCACATGGTCTGTGTATGTAATGAAAAGAGCAGGTGTCCTTAATGTTTTGTACACTCAGTGTATAACACTGCTTTAATGGAAACTCTGCCTGGGAACAGTGTGAACTAGGAAGTGAGTGACAGCGACAGTGTGAGATCAGTGTGCCCTCATCGCCAGCCGGCAGCAGACAGATAACCATACTAACCTTTATCTTTCCTCTCGGCCAATCCTCCACCAGCTCATTACCGCCCGAGCCCCATTGTGTTAATTGAAGCCATGCTAACGATGCTCCTATCCTGCTCTATAAAAGCAGAAGGACTTGTCCCTCCCAATACCCTGGCTCTCCCTCCAGCTACACAGGTAATTGAATTGTGGCAGGGCTCTCGCTCTCGGTAAACTGGCTTGTTTTAATAACTTCACTAGATTATGTGTAATAAGTGTGCCTTAAATGCTCTTTTAGTCGGGCCGGGGTGGATGAGGAAGGGCAAATGTGATAATAGGAATGAGGAAAAGGGAAAAAAGAATTATCCAGACCCGCTTTGGGGACAGATGTAATCACAGACTTTGGAGTATTGGCTTGTCTGTCTGTGAACGCAGTTCAACTGTGGGACATAGAGGAGACTGCAGTGCAGAGGGAGATACTGTACAGAGAAGACTGCACTGCAGGGACACTGACACTTTACAACTACAACAGTCTAACAACCCTAAGCTTTATCTGAATGACACTATCATCAGACTGACATTATTTCACCATACTAGAGTCACACTACGCTATACAACCCCCCATCTGTGCCCATTTGCTGAAAATCACAACAGCTCATATGTTTATAAAATAAGGAGTTAGTGGGCCATTGAAGGGTCATTGATGTGATTGTTTTGTCTGGATGCCAGTGTTTTGAGGTCAGCCTAGAGTTCAATTGGTCAAAGGTGAGACTGAGGTCATTTCTTATCAGTCTGGAACCGATGGCCTGGTGTCAGTGAGAGGCAGGTGTCAGATTCAGTGGTATAGCCTGGCTTAACCATGCTAAAGGAGGGGCAAACAGGGAAGGAGAAGGGTCAAAAGATTCTCCAAAAAATAAACAAGCAGGGCAGAGAATGTGCCCCTGCCGCAAATGTATAGATAGATACACAAGGCACGATGTAAGGTAGAGCTATTACTACATGAAGAAGAAAAATAGGGTAAGAAATTGTGGATAATGAGAACAAGACAATGCAATGGACTGGTGAGGAGACAAATACAGAGAGATACAACAAGAAAGAAAAAACAGAGAGAGAGACAGAGAGAGAGAGAGAGAGAGAGAGACATACAGACAGAGACAGACAGAGAGATACATAGAGACTGATCTGCAGTCAACAGGGTTGTGTGTTTGTGACACGAGGAGCAGTACCGCCAGACAGCGATTAGCATAATACTGTGTGTTGTCAGAGGAGTGACTGCTGGCGCAGGTAGTTATCTGAGGGGACAGACACACTCTGTGTTTGTGTGTGTGTGTGTGTGTGTGTGTGTGTGTGTGTGTGTGTGTGCCTTTACCCGTCACCCCACTGGACAGTTGGCATCCCTTAGCCCTGTGATTAGTGTGTCAACGTCTTTACATGTTGACGGGAACACGCCACACGCATCTACATCCACATATAAATGTAAATGAGGATCCCGCCCATGCACCCGCCCTCCTATTCTTTCCTCCTACGTATTCTTCACACACCTGCGTCGTCAAGGGCGATGACAGCTCAGGGTTGATTTGACGGCAGCACGCCTCCTTAGAGACGGCACAGAAATGAGAGCTGCTCTCTCCCTCTGACATCATCAGAACGATCATGGGATGTCCGTCCATCTGCAGATGTCAGCGGAGACAGAGCTGGAGACATATGGACAGGAAACCGTAACAAACTTTTGGCCCATTATTTTTTGTAATTCGTACTCTAATTCCTGGGCTGCATGCGGACAAGCTCTCATCAGAGAGAGCTCCCAGTGAAATGACAGCTAGTCAACTGATTCTAGAAGTGATCCCTACGTCAATCCAAGTCTCGCAGGGGTGATTGATTGGGAATTGAGCTCAGAGACATTGTGGGAACACGCTCCATATTGACAAATCAGTGATGGATGTTTTGTCTGCAGTGAGCCTCTTAGTTAAAGACGGCAGGGTCCTATACAGACTAGAGAAAACAGCATTTCTACTAAATTAAAGAATTTGATCTGTTTTTGCCACACAATGCTTCACATAATGTCAGTGAAACTTTCTATCAAAGAGAGCCTACCCAGTCCCCTAAACTGAGGAAAAAAGAGCAACGATCAATCTGAAGGTACTGCTTTTCTGACTCTGTGTGTGTGAAAGTCTGTTCTTTGGTGCTCACACTTGTATGTGCGTCTGTCTTTTCATCTGTCCCTGTTTGTGTGTGCGTGTGTGTGTATGTGTGTGTGCGTGCTTGTGCATGGGTGTGTACTCTGGAGCAATAGATGTGGGTGGAGGTGAGTCCACCAGAGTCAGGCCTGGTCAGCAGAGAGAGTGATTATGTCTGACCCTGTGTAGAAGAGGGGTCACTGTGGGTGTCAGATGGAGGTGTGAGACAGGGGCTGAACCCAGCTTGGCCCCACCTGCCACTGCATGAGAAGCGCCTGTTAGCTTAGACGCGATTGCTTTTGGAATTGAAGGCACTTAGGAGGCTAACCCCTGGCTACAGTGTACAGACAGACTGCTGAGGATGGCAACCTGGCGGCCGAGCATGTTCTGAGGGCTATCCGACACATATCACACTGGCTTCGGACTCCTGGTTTTGAAGTGTGTTAAAGCATGAGTTGGGAAAAAGAAGATGGAATTAATTTAATACAGTCACAAGGTCGTTTTCAATGTAGACAAAACCGATATTAAAAACTATTGAGGATGGCATCAAAAGTAGTTTACTTTACAATATGGTCCTACACAACCAGCAGACCAACAGCCCCTGTCACTCAGAATGAGTGGAAGGAACTGTCAACCATTCATTTGCTAGTTTCTAGCTGGTATTCCTGATATTCATTATTCCATTATTCATTATTCCAGTGACATTAACACTGCTCTGACTAGAACCCCATTTTAACCTATAGGATTGTTTACACTGCATGTATAGATAAGAAAGCAGTGAAATGAAATGTATTAATTAAATGCATGTCAATTCCCTTTAATAACATTCCATGGGTTCATCATCTGAGCGGAAGAAACCCCCTCGCTCCCAATGTGCTGTCTTCCATGTTCTCTTCCTCTATCCCTCCTTTGTCTCCTCTCCCTCTCTCCCTTCTTCCCTTCTCTCTTCCTCTATTCCCCCTTTGTCTCTCATCTCTCCCTCCTCCCCTCTCCCTCCTCTTCTCTCCCTCCTCCCCTCTCCCTCCTCCCCTCTCCCTCCTCCTCTCTCCCTCCTCCCCTCTCCCTCCTCCTCTCTCCCTCCTCCCCTCTCCCTCCTCCCCTCTCCCTCCTCCTCTCTCCCTCCTCCCCTCTCCCTCCTCCCCTCCCCTCTCCCTCCTCCTCTCTCCCTCCTCCTCTCTCCCTCCTCCCCTCTCCCTCCTCCCCTCCCCTCTCCCTCCTCCTCTCTCCCTCCTCCCCTCTCCCTCCTCCTCTATCCCTCCTCCCCTCTCCCTCCTCCCCTCTCCCTCCTCCTCTCTCCCTCCTCCCCTCTCCCTCCTCCCCTCTCCCTCCTCCTCTCTCCCTCCTCCCCTCTCCCTCCTCCTCTATCCCTCCTCCCCTCTCCCTCCTCCCCTCTCCCTCCTCCTCTCTCCCTCCTCCCCTCTCCCTCCTCCCCTCTCCCACCTCCTCTCTCCCTCCTCCCCTCTCCCTCCTCCCCTCTCCCTCCTCCTCTCCCCCTCCTCCCCTCTCCCTCCTCCCCTCCCCCTTCCCCTCTCCCTCCTCCTCTCTCCCTCCTCCCCTCTCCCTCCTCCTCTCTCCCTCCTCCCCTCTCCCTCCTCCCCTCTCCCTCCTCCTCTCTCCCTCCTCCCCTCTCCCTCCTCCCATCTCCCTCCATGCCTCTCTAAGCAGTGTGTCACTGTGTTACTACGGCCTCTACAATTAAAAAACATGGGCAGGGAAGAGGGACGTGCAGGTTGTCCTCAGAGAGAAAAAAGCCAATACAATACACACATTGGATGATGGTATACATACACCTACATGCTCGCATGCACCGCAAGCGCGTGCACACACACACAAACTAACAAACAAATCCCTGTTTTATCAAATATTACATCTGAATGGAATTTTTATTTTTTTATTTTTTGCATCTGAACAATGAATATATTGATGTCATACAGAAAATTCAACATTAACATCTTGATGAGAACTGAGATGAACAAACTATTACATTTTACCCTGAAGGCTACATTAGGCTACCACATAATATATACACTATTCAGTAAAAATGCATTTAATTCAAACTAGTTCAATAGTTTGTTTGAATGCATTCTAATACATCAGGTCATGTGAAAATAATTAATCATGTTGGAAAGGGAAAATTCATGTAATCTACATGAGTTTGTGTGGGTGTGTTTATGTACAGTATGTACTGCAAATGTGTGTTTATACATGTGTGTTTGTGTGATGTGTGAGCATACAAGTGTGAGAGTGTGTCTGTATGCCTGTGTGTGTATTGAGTCTGTATTGATATGGTGTAGACTAGAGAAGGGGCAGATGGTGTCAGCAGGCTGCGTCCTCCCCAGGACTAATCTGCCCCCAGCCTAGGAGAAGAGAGGAGAAGGCAAGCCCAGCCAGTCTAAATTCATACTCTCTCCCCATCTTTGATAGTCAAGAGGATTACACCTTGTTTTCAAATAGAGCTAGGCCAGAAAGGGGAAAGAAAGGGGGACACATCACCAAATGGAATTAGAGCCTACATAAAGGCCTACTTCCTCCATTGTAAACTCCTTCCAGTTCATTAAGCGTAATCCTTATTAGGGTGTAAGTAACAGGGGCTTCAATGTGCCAGCCCTGGCCTAAGGGACATGTGTGCCTATTGTGGCGGCTCGGGGGTTAATCTTGCCTCTGTGGGGGGGGGGTCCACTCCACTGCTCCTCGGGCCTCCCCACCCCTGAGACCCTGTGACAAGCGTGGAGCTGTCCTCCTTTTGTGAATCAATTTGTCAGGGCTGTCCCCGGGCCGGACACACGGCAGCAGGGTCACTGGTAGCCATGTTAATACAGATGTAGATGCCAATAAGGCCTCTTAATCAGGACATAAGAGGGAGCGATTGACTTTTAAAGAAGACATACAGTGGACCAGTTATTTAAATCTCTTCCATCTTCCTCCACACCCTTTCTGGGACAACTAATACACAAATACTTTGGCCCTCTTTGAATACTTTGAAATGGCAACGTTGTTTCATATCTTAAAATACTGAATTGGACATGACTTGATTGGGTAGGATGGACCACTAATACAGCAGTACAGTGCTCTCAGGTGGCTCGCGGTTTATAACAGGGTTTAGCACCTGACTAGGACCTGTGTGAACCTCGTTGAAGGTACCAACAAACACACACACATGCATACACGTACACACACACAAAAAGCGTGCACACACACAGCAATTTACGACACACCTCTTTTGATGGAAAGAGCTTATACATAAAACACAAGGGCTCATAACTGTTGTAGGGAGAGAGAGAGAAGAGGAGTGATAGCAACAAACAAACAGACAGAGGTAAAACAACAGATAGCCCTCTGTAAACGCTCCAGTAATGAATATTCAGATCACCAACACCTGCTTTCCAACAGAGCACATGCGCAGGAGAAAAAGATTAAAGAGGACTTGGAAATTGCAATCAGAAGTCTCAATTCTCGACTTCGTTAGACAGCACAGAACACAATTAGCTGCGGACACTAAGAAATGATTTGGAGGCAAACCAATCAAGCCCAGAGCAGGCAACCTGGGTTACGGATGCCTTCAAATCCAAATGAATCAACACGGACAACAGGCACAATGGCCCTAGATTAGCGCCCGTGCCCATATTAACAGCCCTCGTTTAACACCATTTAAGCAGACAGAAATCCCCAAGTTTCTAAATTGGAAATTCATTCCCTCAGGTACTTCTCTCATATGAGAAAAGTTGAAATGCATTTGATCTGCCCTAATTTCAATTAATTAGTGGCAATGACTGTTGGGGGAGCCCCTTAGGGTGCGGAAAGTGGGCCGACGGGTCTGAGGAGGATCACATTGGGAAAGTATAGAAAAGTGCCATCAATAAACTGCTACAGACTCATTACTTCACTAAATGGCTCTCCCAAAGTCGCGACATTTTAACACAGGACTGGAGCCTAATTACTGGTCACAGCATCCATTACAAACCCCTCCGCCCTCCTTCCCTCCCTCTCGCCCTCCTTCTCTCCATCCCTCCCTGTAAACAGTGGAATCCGTTCCTTAATAATGACTGCTCTGCTGGCTACTGTTAGATTAGAGCCCACCATCTTAGCAGTGTGTGTGTGTGTGTGTGTGTGTGTGTGTGTGTGTGTGTGTGTGTGTGTGTGTGTGTGTGTGTGTGTGTGTGTGTGTGTGTGTGTGTGTGTGAGGGGGGGGGGAATCGTCAACACACACATTTCAGTGTGGAACAAACTTGCATTAACCACAAACTCAAATCAAATCAAATCAAATTGTATTGGTCACGTACACATGGTTAGCAGATGTTAATGTGAGTGTAGCGAAATGCTTGTGCTTCTAGTTCCGACCGTGCAGTAATATCTAACAAGTAATCTAACAATTTCACAACAACTGCGTTACACACACAAGTGTAAAGGAATTAATAAGAATATGTACATATAAACATATGGATGAGCGATGGCCGAACGGCATAGGCAAGATAGAGTAGATGGCATACAGTATATACATATGAGATGAGTAATGTAGGCTATGTAAACATTATATAAAGTGGCATTGTTTGAAGTGACTAGTGATACATTTATTACATCCCATTTTTTATAATTAGAGATTTCAGTCAGTATGTTGGCAGTAGCCACTCAATGTTAGTGATGGCTGTTTAACAGTCTGATGGCCTTGAGATAGAAGCTGTTTTTCAGTCTCTCGGTCGCAGCTTTGATGCACCTGTACTGACCTCGCCTTCTGGATGATAGAGGGGTGAATAGGCAGTGGCTCGGGTGGTTGTTGTCCTTGATGATCTTTTTGGCTTTCCTGTGAAATCGAGTGGTGTAGGTGTCCTGGAGGGCAGGTAGTTTGTCCCCGGTGATGCGTTGTGCAGACCTCACTACCTTCTGGGGAGCCTTACGGTTGTGGACGTAGCAGTTGCCGTACCAGGCGGTGACACAGCCTGACAGGATGCTCTCGATTGTGCATCTGTAAAAGTTTGTGAGTGGTTTTGGTGACAAGCCAAATTTCTTCAGCCTCCTGAGGTTGAAGAGGCGCTGTCTGTGTGGGTGAACCATTTCAGTTTGTCTGTGATGTGTATGCCGAGGATCTGAAAACTTTCCACCTTCTCCACTGCTGTCCCGTCTATGTGGATAGGGGGGTGCTCCCTCTGCTGTTTCCTGAAGTCCACGATCATCTCCTTTGTTTTGTTGACGTTGACTGAGAGGTTATTTTCCTGACACCACACTCCGAGGGCCCTCACCTCCTCCCTGTAGGGCATCTTGTCGTTGTTGGTAATCAAGCCTACCACTGTAGTGTTGCCTGCAAACATGATGATTGAGTTAGAGAGGTGCATGGCCACACAGTCATGGGTGAACAGGGAGTACAAGAGAAGGCTGAGAACGCACCCTTGTGGGGCCCCAGTGTTGATGATCAGCGGGATGGAGATGTTGTTACCTACCCTCACCACCTGGGGGCGGCCCGTCAGAAAGTACAGGACCCAGTTGCACAGGGCTGGATCGAGACCCAGGGTCTCGAGCTTAATGGTGAGTTTGGAGGGTACTATGGTGTTAAATGCTGAGCTGTAATCGATGAACAGCATTCTTACATAGGTATTCCTCTTGTCCAGATGGGTTAGGGCAGTGTGCAGTGTGATTGCGATTGCTATTGCATCGTCTGTGGACCTATTGGGGCGGTAAGCAAATTGGAGTGGGTCTAGGGTGTCAGGTAGAGTGGAGGTGATATGGTCCTTGACTAGTCTCTCAAAGAACTTCATGATGACGGAAGTGAGTGCTACGGGGCGATAGTCGTTTAGCTCAGTTACCTTTGCTTTCTTGGGAACAGGAACAATGGTGGCCCTCTTGAAGCATGTGGGAACAGCAGACTGGGATAGGGATTGGCTGCGGTGAAGGAGAGCCCGCAGGTTATGGTAGCGTGCCGTGTCAGCGGCACTGTATTGTCCTCAAAGCGGGCAAAGAAGTTGTTTAGTTTGTCTGGAAGCAAGAAGTCGGATCCCGCGACGGGGCTGGATTTCTTTTTGTAATCTGTGATTGACTGTAGATCCTGCCACATGTCTGAGCTGTTGAATTGCAACTCTACTTTGTCTCTATACTGACACTTAGCTTGTTTGATTGCCTTGCGGAGGGAATAGCTACACTGTTTGTTTTTGGTCATGTTTCCGGCCACCTTCCCATGATTAAAAGTAGTAGTTTGCGCTTTCGGTTTTGCGTGAATGCTGCCATCTATCCACGGTTTCTGGTTGGGGAAGGTTTTAATAGTCACCGTGGGTACAACATCACCGATGCACTTGCTAATAAGCTCACCAAATCAGCGTATACATCAATGTTGTTGTCTGAAGCTATCCGGAACATATCCCAGTCCACATGATCAAAGCAATCTTGAAGCGTGGAATCAGATTGGTCGGACCAGCGTTGAACAGACCTGAGCACGTGCGTTTCCTGTTTTAGTTTCTGTCTATAGGCTGGGAGCAACAAAATGGAGTTGTGGTCAGATTTGCCAAAAGGAGGGCGAGGGAGGGCTTTGTATGCGTCATGGAAGTTAGAGTAACAATGATCCAGAATTTTGCCACCCCGGGTCGCGCATTCGATATGCTGATAAAATTTAGGGAGCCTTGTTTTCAGATTAGCCTTGTTAAAATCCCCAGCAACAATACATGATGCCTCAGGATATGTGGTTTCCAGATTACATAGAGTCCAATGAAGTTCTTTCAGGGCCGTCGAGGTGTCTGCTTGGGGGGGGGGGATAAAAATGGCTGTGATTATAATCAAAGAGAATTCTCTTGGTAGATAATGTGGTCGGCATTTGATTGTAAGGTATTCTAGGTCACGTCAACAAAAGGACTTGAGTTCCTGAATGTTGTTATGATCACACCATTACTAGTTAATCATCGTTAATCACACCATTACTCGTTAATCAAGGCATTCACCCCGCCCTTCTTCTTACCAGAGAGATGTTTGTTTCTGTCGGCGCGATGCGTAATGAAACCGGGTGGCTGTACCGAGTCTGATTAGGTATCCCGAGTGAGCCATGTTTCCATGAAACAGAGAATGTTACAATCTCTGATGTCTCTCTGGAAGGCCAGCTTTGCTCGAATTTTGTCTACCTTGTTGTCATGACACTGGACAATGGCGAATAGTATACTCGGGAGAGGTGAGCGATGTGCCAATCTACGGAGCCTGACCAGAATACCGCTCCATCTACGGCGGCGCTATTGTTTTGGGTCGCCTACTGGGATTGGTAAGTTGACTTTGCTCTTATATCCAATAGTTCTTCCTGGCTGTATGTAATGAGACTTAAGATTTCCTGGGGTAACAGTGTAAGACATAATACAAAACAAAAAACTGCATCGTTTCCTAAGAACACGAAGCGAGGCGACCATCTCTGTCGGCACCATCTACTTGCCATGAATTAAAGATTGGGGAACTTTGTCAGTGCAATAATAGTGTATTGATAGGAAAATCCTAAATTAGAGCAGAAATAGAGCAAGCGGTTCAAAGAGATCCTACCAGAATCTCTGGTTCAGTCTCTGGATGCAAGTCCAAATCCAAGGATATATAATCAAAGTAAAGAATACATTTAAAACAGACAAAAATGTAATCTCAACTCAATCCCAGGTATAAATCAACTCAATCCCTGGGGCGGCAGGTGGTTAGAGCGTTGGGCCAGTAAAAAAAGGTTGCTGGATTGAATCCCCGAGCTGATAAGGTAAAAATCTGCCATTCTGCCCCTGAACAAGGCAGTTAACCCACTGTTCCCCAGTAGGCCGTCATTGTAAATAATAATTTGTTCTCAACTAGTTAAATAAAGGTTAAATTAAAAAATAATGAAGTCAACATTCCAACAGAAATTCTAAAGGTTCAATGGAAATAGATGGCTCTGAACTATGGAATGTCTATTTCCAACCAAACAGAGTGGAAAGATGCCTGAAATACCTTTTTATATCAAACAATGCTGGCTCTCAACCAATGCTAGCTCAGCTCTCAAACAATGCTAGCTAGGCTCTCAGACAATGCTAGCTCAGCTCTCAAACAATGCTAGCTAGGCTCTCAAACAATGCTAGCTAGGCTCTCAGACAATGCTAGCTAGGCTCTCAAACAATGCTAGCTCAGCTCTCAAACAATGCTAGCTAGGCTCTCAAACAATGCTAGCTAGGCTCTCAGACAATGCTAGCTAGGCCCTCACAAAACAATGGGCCTGCAGTTTATTCAAGATGGCACCTGCAGTTTATTCAAGATGGCACCTGTGGGTTGGACACACCTCCAACCACAAGTTTACTGCCTAATCGGCAAGTATCATCACTTTACAGTGTGTTTACATAGTCGTGGCCGGGTGAACACATTATTTTCATAATTTCATTTTGATTAGGAGCACTGTTTCATTTCATTTTCACTTTATGTTTTCATGGTAATGCATGTTACAAGTGCGTCCTCTGAGGATATGACAAAAGTGGTACAAACAGACGTCAGGTGTCATGATGGAGATGAGCAACACCATTGGCTGTCAGTGTTCAGTGTTCACTAGAGAAAATATCATGAAGTCAGCAGGGGGCTAATGAGAGATGAGAAATTGTGTGTCCTGCCCTGTCCTGTCCTCTGCCAATTAAGCCCCATTCAGTGGGAACCAGTCAGAGGAGAGGAGAGGACAGGAGAGGTATGTGAATAGGCAGCTGGCTTGGGAGTGGCTGTACAAAAGGCAACAGGAGTGAGAGGCTACTGGAGCTGGGGCTTTTCTATTCTCAACAGCCCCACTGAAAGGCATGGAGGACAGATAGACATAGGGAAAGGAGAGAGAGACAGGGCTCAGATTTAAAAAAAAATAAGTATCTAATCATGGCAGATGATGTGCTTCTAATGGGGGAGCCACCCTGAGTGGGTTGTGCACTGCTACTCTGAGACTCATCGTGGAGGAGGAATAAAACCAGTCAATAAAGCCCATGTCTGTGGTCCAGGCAGGGGGAGAGGGGATATGGACACAGTCTGGGCCCAGGCTTTACAGATGAATCCATGTGTTCCCGCTCCCACAGCCATGAATAAGAGAAGTAGCGCCAAAGAGAGTACCATGGGGAGTGTGTAAGTGTGAGTGCACAACACAAACATAAGGCAGGCAAAGACTTCTGTTCGGGGGTTTTGTTCTGTAGGCCTCACTTGAGGTAAAAGCATGAGAAGGGTGCTAGACTTGCATGGAGATTTGGGTGATTAGAAGAAATATTAGCCTAATGACACCCAAGAGCACTTAGACCACACACGTCTTGTCACTCATCCCTCTAATGTCAGACCTGTGTGTGTGTGTGTGTGTGTGTGTGTGTGTGTGTGTGTGTGTGTGTGTGTGTGTGTGTGTGTGTGTGTGTGTGTGTGTGTGTGTGTGTGTGTGTGTGTGTGTGTGTGTTTGTGTGTTGGGGCTAGGGAGCAGGCAGGACTGTACCTCCCGGGGTTTCCATTATCCCTGTAACCATTCTCTAAAATGGAGGTCATATCAGGCGCCATTTCCACAACCCACCTCTCCAGTTCCAAATGCACAATTTTCCCACAAATGACACACGCATGATGCGTTAGCAACCCTGCTGAAATGCAGCGTTCATCTTCCACAGTGGTTAAAACAGCAGCAAACAGACAAACAGACAATCAAAAACATAGACACCCTTTAAAAATGTAGTTTAGTCTCCTGAGAAATGGCAAGTTGAGCAATTCTATTTTCCATTGCTTTGAATTTCCCTCAATGCATGACTGCTCAGTTGAGAAGCAGTGTAGAAGTCATTTTAAAGATGTTTACATTGATGTTCCTGAAGGAAAGAAAGGGCTTTAAATGTAATTGTATTTCTCTGCTCGTTGATGTTCATGGAATTCTCAGTGGTTCATATATTGCCTTTTAAGTGCAGTATCACTCTCACGCCTTACCGCACGACTTTAAAAAAATGCGACATAATGACACTACAGTTGAAATAAGATTTTTTTTTACCACAAACTCAAGAACACTTACATATAAACACTGACATATCTCTTTGTGAGCTCAATATACTTTGTTAGTTTATGTTAGTTCTAGACAAGTTACACAAGTTACGTCAGATTCTCAGGTCAGTGACTCAAAACCCTTATCTGAGCAGGTATGCCCCATTGAGATATAAAATATCTTAGACCAAAGACACTAGATAGTATAAACAATACACATACAGTATAAAAGTAAATCACCAGAATCATGAAAATGAATCCAACTGATAGTGTTACAGCCCAACTCCACTCAATATTCTTCAACTCAATTTGGACTAGATGTTCTGTGATTCGACAACAAGACTAATAAATCATATTGATAAATGAAACATTTCAAGCAAGTTAATAGTCTGCCTCTCCAAAATGTAAATGAAAAGATTCCTACGCTGTTTCCTGTCGTTGGATGCCATCAGACATCTGTAGGCCTCAGCTGTTCCATATCTGGCCAGGCCCAACCCAACATGGGAAATTCCTGCCTGTATGCAGACAAGAGGCAACAGCTGTTTATTACTATTATTGTGTGTGTGTGTGTGTGTGTGTGTGTGTGTGTGTGTGTGTGTGTGTGTGTGTGTGTGTGTGTGTGTGTGTGTGTGTGTGTGTGTGTGTGTGTGTGTGTGTGTGTGTGTGTGTGTGTGTCTGCATATATGCGTGCGTGTGTTTATGTGTGCATGCATGCAGCCCTTAGACGACCATAGTGTCAAACGCACCAGCAGCATCCCCGCTGAAGGCTTCTCCTTCTCACCATCTGGATAATGGATCATTCACCATCGTAAAAAAATAGGGGAAATGTGTCATAATGGACCACTTCCTGAAAACGGGATGCCGTGTGCCTTCATCTGTTTACCCTTCCCTTCTTCTTTCACATTATTTGTGGGTGTGGCAGGGACCTGTCAAGTTGATTATGAAAGAGGCATTATAGGTGAGGATTATGCATCATTGTGCAACGGGAGATGATCAATGGGCCCAGGTTTTTAGCTGAATGCTGATAAGAGCTCCACAACCGGTACACAGGTGGTTCTACAAACTCAAAGACAATATCTGTTAGATACTCACTGACACACACTGTCACATTGAAACACCGACATGGTAATATACTGACACATATTCACTCCAATGCAGATATTCACATACACTAAAATACACTCACAGACACACACACACACTCTTTCATGGACACACACACACACACGTCTGTTTTACTATCCTTGTGGGACCCAAACAATTGACTCCAATTCAAAATCCTAATTTCCTTAAACCCTAACCCTAATTCTTACCCTAACCCTAATTCTAACCATAAAATTCCTAAAATAGCCATTTTCCTTGTGGGGACTGGATAAATGTCCCCACTTGTCCAGATGTTCCTTGTTTTACTATCTTGGTGAGGACTTCTCGGTCCCCACAAACCAAAAATACACACAAGCATACACTGAGGCACCCTGCTGTCCTGACTGAGTGTTTTCCTTGGTATAACTGTGTATAACTGTGTTAGAACAAAGACAAAGATATAGAGAGAAGACAGAGAAATCAGTTCAGACTTTACCTCAACAACACAGCAGCAGCAGAACTGACAGTAGCCTCTCTCTGGCCCTCCAGAAACAATTACATTCTCTCCCGTCATTTAGCCAGCACCATTGTCTTCTAGCTAATGGGACTGTGCATCTCTTTTCCCCTCCCTCTCCTTTCCTCCCTCACTCCTTCCCGCTCTCGCTGTCTTTCACTCTCTGATGGCTTTCTCAACCTCTCACTGTGCATTATGTAGATAACCCAGGGACGATATATATCCCAAGCGGGTCAAACCCAGGTCGCAGTCACACACTGTGACAGAGGTAGCCAATCCCCGTAAATCAGAGCTAGGAGAGTGGCAACGGGAGGGAGGGTGTCATCTAGGGTGGGTGGGTTGGGGCGTGGGTGGGTGTGGGAAAAGGGCCCCATGGGGTGTCCATGGCGTGCCTGTAAGACAATCGCGTAGACCAGGGGGAGGCAGGGACGTGCCTGGGGGAGCGAGGCAGCCTAGGGGGACGGCGTTGATTCGATGATTATTCCCACAGTAGAGTGAAATGTTGATAGTGTTAACAAAAAGGGAAAACTGTAGAAAGTTGAGTGAAGTTCAATCTCGTGCTCATATTTCTTCTGCGCGGCAGTCCGAGCACACACACACATACAAGCACACTCGCACTATATCACTCAGGCACATCTCTAATGCTACTGACTAGTGAGTGACTGATGTTCTTTAATGCAGCAGATCAATACTAAGGCTCCACAGTGCTGTGACAATATTCAGAGCAGACGCACAGAGTGGATGTGACAGGTGTGCACAGCCTATTTACTCACCAGGAGGTGTGTGTGTGTGTGTGTATCAAAGGTCTCTAAGCATCACTATGCTAAAATAAATTAATCCACCTGTTAAAATGTAGAGGGATGCGGTGTACTTTGCTGCCCCTTGTGGTGTTAGAACATTTTACACCTGGCCATTGGATAAGGGTATTTTGAGAAGGGGAACACTGACATTTCTCATAGCAGGTGCAAAAGCAGAGCGAGGCTGCTTTGCTAATGGACAAGTGCCTGTGTATTCGTAAGCAAAATATATCCAGACAATGAGACTGGGTTCCTTAGTAGTGGGGGTTGGGGGTATGTGGCTGAATATTGACAGCAGCCTAGGGCATGCTGAAGAGCTGAGGATAGATGAGAGCAAGGGGTGATTGGAGGAAGTTAGGGGGAATGAGGAGGTGAGAGAAGGAAGTTTTGAAAGAGATGGAGCAGTGTGTTTGTGTGCTTCGTCTATGATACACTTTGAAACAGCTCCCATTTTCACACTAAGACACTCTCTAGGCTAAAATATGTGGAGGCGGGGGGGATTAGAGGGACGCCATGTGCGACTGACGTGTTTTCCGTTTGCTCCCGTGGTATTCTTAAGGTTTATGTGAATTTTGCAGCAGAACCGTATTTATTTTCAAATATTAGTTTGGTGATCCCTTTCCGTAAAAACCAAGACTACTTTGCTTCCGAATGTCAGCATGTTGACCAAACATAAGGCAAAAAGCATGACTTTGAGAAAACCCGGCCTACAAGACCCGCTCTCATCACCGCCCTCTCCTGAGTCTGAGGACCCGGGGACTCACACTTTACCCAGGGGTGCGGATTTCCCTGGCGGCGCTGAAATGAACATTCTAGAGGCCATCAAACTACTACGCTCTGAGATAGTTGAAATGAAAACGGAGGTGGTTGCTACGATTGAGGCCCGAGTACAGGAGGTTTCTGATACTTTAAAAGCAGATCTAACCATCCTGCGGAACGAGACGGTGCCAGCAATCACATCACTCAAAACAACAACAGTGTCGCACACTACAACGATTGCAGCACTGGAGACCTCCGCTACCAATGTCTCTGACTTAACTACATCCCTGAAGGCTGACGTGAAACGCCTAGCTGCGGATTTGAAAAAGGTGAAGGAGAGCTGTGTGAGTTTACAGGGATTCTCGCGCCGCAATAACCTGAGACTTGTATCTGTCCCAGAGTCAGAGGAAATGCCTCGCACCACGGATTTCATTTCTGGGCTGCTGAAGGATGTTCTTGCCTTAGATGAAAAGCCCCTGATTGATCGTGCCCACTGGTCGCTGCGCCCAAAGCCCCGGGATGGTGAGAGGCCCCGTGACATAATTCTTCGAGTGCACTTTTACCATGAGAAGATAGAGATTCTCCAACGAGCCCGCAATACCACTCTGAGCTTTCAAGGACAGATCTTCTCCATCTACCAGGACTACTCCCCCACTGTTTCCAGGCAGCGCTCAGCTTTCAGACAGGCCAAATTACTATTTCAGGACCATCCAGGTGTGAAGTATGGACAGCGATTACCGGCCCGTTTATGGCTATCTCATGATGGCAAAGACTACACATTTGAGTCTCCGGATGAGGCTATGGCTCACATTCAACATCACATCAAGAAGTCTTGAACTTACTCACAGTTCAGCAACTGTTGCTTGCGAACTGTGGATAGTAAGTAGCCCACCTGTGGTACAAATATGTTTAGTCATAACATGCTAGTCTTGCATAGTTGGGGAGTTGGCGAACCCATTCAGGCTTCTTGGATGTGATCTAATGTTTTGATCATCTAGTGTGCTTGCCTTACAAGCAATCAGTCATTTTAACTTCATTGTTTTACTTAACTCCTGTGTTTCTAGGCTGTCTCGTTCACCTATTCAGTGACTCAAAATAGTTTTGGTTATTTGTTTACTGCATCCATTTGCATTGACCCAGTAAACAGTAAATGTTTCCTGACGCTACATGCTTTTGGGGGTCTTCACTTCAATTTTAAAAGTTTTGAGCATCATTTATGCCCAGCAAACGTTCAACAGCACACGTAGTTTTTTGGTCTTGGTTGTAAGTTGTCTCAGCGTCAACTAGACAATTATTATATTATTTTTTTTTGATTGTCTTTCTACGATTTCCTTACTTCAAATTAGGTTTTTGGCTGAGAGCCTTTATACATTTTATTTATGTTCTCTCTCAATGCCTGTTGTAAGACTGGGAATATAATTATATACATCTACAAGTGGTGATTTTGTCATTTCGTTTGCACAAGGGATTCACTTTTATTTATTTATTTATTTATTTATTCATTAAGTCTCTCTTTTTGCTGTTTAATCGACTAGCAAAACCCGACTTTAAAGAGCGGGACTGTGGGTTTAGGTTTAAGACCGTACTCTCACAGACATACTGTGCGAAGAGAACATGTTCTATTTAGGCTTATACCTCGTTTGGGGAGGTACTGTCTGGGATGGGGGGATGGGGGGAGGGGTTGGGGGTGGAAAGGTTGAATTGTTCAGTTCTAATGTTGTCATTCTGTCTTTTTAGTTTTTTTCTGTGCTTTTTCCAAAAATCTACCACCGTACATTATTACTGTGAGACAAGTTATTCTGGGTTTTTTTGGGCGCTCATTGCGTTTCCATTCTATGCTATAATGACAGGGTTGTATAACGGGAATGCCCAAGGAGGGCCGAAATAATGCGATCAAGTACATTTCGTGGAACATCAAAGGGGTTAACTACCCGGTGAAGCGTAAGAGGGTGTTGGCACACTTAATGGGTTTGAATGCAAATGTTGCATTTCTACAAGAGACTCACTTGAGGACTGGTGAGACTTTTAGGATGCGTAGGGACTGGGTTGGTCAAGTGTTCCACTCTAACTTTCGTAGTAAATCAAGAGGTGCTGCCATTTTGGTTGATAAAGCTACTCCCTTTGTAGCTTCTGAGGTTATTGCTGATCCTAAGGGACGACACGTCATAGTAACCGGTGAACTGTTTTCTACCCCTCTTGTTTTGGCTAGTGTTTCTGCTCCCAATTGGGATGACACAAGTTTAATTTCTTCCTTTTTATCTGCTATACCCAATTTAGATTCTCATTTGTTGATTTTAGGGGGGGATTTCAACTGTAAAATGTCCCCAGTTCTTGACAAGAACTACAGGCCCATCTAAATGTGCCCTACTTATTCAATCCTTTCTTCTGAAATATGCTATGTTTGAGGCCTGGTGTTTCCTACATCCTACAGATAGACAGCATTACTTTTATTCTCATGTTCATCAAACATACTCCCGGATTGATTACTTATTTTTGGACAAAACATTTCTACCTAACCTTCGGCGGTGTACTTACGAGAGTATTGTTATTTCTGACCATTCACCATTAGTGCTTGAACTAGAGTTTCCCCGGCGACCTCCTATGTGTTATGAATGACGTCTTAACCCCATTTTACTCTCAGATAATGAGTTTGTCAATTTCATTTCTTCTGAAATCACCTTATTCCTAGAAACTAATTCAACACCAACAAACTAATTCAACACATGACTCCCATATGGGAGTCTCTCAAAGCATACCTACACGGCCAAATGTTTTCTTATACAGCCAACCAAAACAGAGTTCGCTCTCAGCGACTTCGGGACCTGAGCGAATCCATAGCCACATTGGATGAGAAGTATGCTACAGATCCTTCCTCTGATCTGCATAATCTGATCTGCATTCTCCAATCTGAATTTGATGAGCTTTCTACCAGGCAAGCTGAACAGTTACTCTTGCGAGCTCGGTACAGAGTGTATGAACATGGCGACAAGGCCAGTAAACTCCTTACACATCAGATCCGTAAATCTAAGGCCTCACATTTAATCCCACAAATAAGGACCCCGTCGGGTACCACCACAGTTATACATGAAGAGATAATTGATCAATTCAAACAATTTTACTCTGTGCTATACACCTCTGAATCCCCTCAAGACCCTTTGCTGATTGATTCCTTCTTTAATGGCTTGAATATGCCTTCAACTGATACAGACTCCCATGACTGTCTAGAAGAAGAGTTTACACCTGAGGAGATTGCAACAGCAGTGTCCGCAATGAAAAGTGGTAAATCACCGGATCCGGATGGTTTTTTCCAACCAAATTTTACAGAACGTTTTTGGGTCTGCTTTGCCCATTCTTGTCTCGACTATTTGCAGAGTGCCTTAATACCTCAAAGCTACCACCTAGTCTTTATCAGGCTTTAATTTCATTACAATTAAAGAAAAACAAAGACCCCCTGGAATGTGGATCCTTTCGCCCAATCTTTCTTTTAAACTGTGATTACAAAATCCGAGCCAAGCTTTTAGCCATCGTTATGGAAGGCTCGCTGCACCAAGTAATACACTCTGATCAGACTGGCTTTGTGAGAAATAGGCATCTGTTTTTCAATATTAGGCACCTTATGAATATACTGTACTCCCCAGCGTCGGGGGACCCAGAGGTGGTGGTCTCACTTGATGCGGAAAAAGCTTTTGACCGCGGTGAGTGGGATTACCTAACAGCTGCCCTTTATAGATTTGGCTTTGGCCCCAAATTCATTGCATGGATAAAGATTATTTTTTTGTCCCCCATGGCTTCGGTACGGACAACCACTTGTCCTCTGACTATTTTCCCTTGCACTGCGGATCCAGACAGGGTTGTCCACCTCCCCCTTGTTGTTTGCTTTGGCAATCGAGCCTCTCACCATTGCACTACGCTCTAATGATGCCATTAAGGAATAATCAGGACGGGCTTAGAGCAGAAAGTCTTGCTATATGCTGACGACCTCCTTTTGTTTATCTCTAACCCTGATACCTCATTGCCACGTGCCCTATCTGTTCTTAAAAGGTTTGGATCAATCTCAGGGTACAAGCTGAATCTAGGCAAGAGTGAGCTTTTTCCTGTAAATAAGGCTGCTTTAAAGTGCTCTTTTACAATTTCTCAGTTTAGGATTGTCCGCGATCAATTCACTTACTTGGGAGTTAAAGTGACAAGGAAATATTAAAATTTGTTACCTCTTTCTCTTATCGGAAGGATTAATGTCATTAAAATGAGTGTGTTGCCCAAATTTTTATATTTATTTCAATGTTTACCCATTTTTATTACAAAATCTTTTTTAATTCACTGGCTCAAACATTCATGCATTTTATTTGGGATGGCAAGGTACCACGGATTGGTAGAACACATTTACAGAAGCCCAGGTCATTGGGGGGTTTAGCTCTACCAAATTTTCAGACATACTATTGGACTGCAAATTTCAGAGCGCTTCTGTACTGGCTGCAGACTGATCCTACTGGCCCTAGACCACTCTGGGTCCAGATGGAATCTGAATCGTGTAAACCTGCTGCACTTCCTTCTGTGTTGTGCTCGTCTCTCCCAGTGTCCCTAGGCAAAAGGTGTGTCAACTCAATTGTAAAGCAGTCTCTTAAAATTTGGAATCAGTTCTGTTTAACCTTTAGCCTCTGAGGCTTTTCTCTATCAGGCCCAATTAATCAGAACATTTTATTTCCTCCATCTTTAAATGATGGGGCTTTTGCCATCTGGCACTCACTAGGCCTCTCCTCACTAGCCCAATTATTCTTTGATGATCAATTTGCCTCATTTTCTCAGCTACAGCAAAAGTTCAACCTCCCCCAGTCCCACTTTTTCCGCTATCTCCAGACTAGGAACTTTGTCAGAGCTAAAAAAAACTGAATTTCCCCATAGGCCTGCAAATACAGCTATAGAGAGCATCTTGGAGCTGATCAAGCTTCCTTGGGGCGCAATTTCAGATGTATATGCAATCATTCATGACTTACAGAACCCTTCTTTGGTGCCTTTAAAGACTCGATGGGAAAAGGATTTGGGGGAGGAACTTGGGGAAGACACCTGGGAATCTGTGCTGCACAGGGTGCATTCGTCCTCTTTTAGCACTAGACACAGCCTCATTCAATTCAAGGTGGCTCACCTTATCCACTGGTCTGGGGCCAAACTTGGAAGAATATTCTCTGATTTTGTGTACCTGTGTCAGATGTAAAATCGAACCAGCCACATTGTTGCATATGTTTTGGGGCTGTCATAAACTGTCAGGTTTCTGAGAATTAATATTTAAATGTTTCTCTGATATATATGACACTGTTATAGATCCGTCTCCCCTTACAGACCTTTTTGGAGTACTGCCCATAGGTACCCCCCTGTCAAGAATCCAGTCGGACACTGTTGCTTATACAACTCTTTTAGCTAGTACTACAGAACTGGAGGATAGCAGATCCCCCATCTTATAAATATTGGGTGAGAGATGTGTTGTGCTCTCTGATACTAGAAAAAATTCAATTCAATTCACTTGGGAACCCCAAACTGTTTAATGAGGCTTGGGCTCCATTCCGATCTTACTTTAAACAGTCCATACTCTGATGGCATTCCTATTAAAACCAAAATAAGTCTGTATTTGACCCCCCTGTGAATTAAGGGTTGGATGAGCATTTCTTTGTGTTTTTTTTTTCTGGGGGGGAGGCATTAAGGTTTATGTGCTTATTGATTGTGACCTGCGGATGCCTTGTTCATCTTGACTAAAAAAAGACTAAAATGTGAGCTTGTTTTTCCCAGTTTTTAATTTTTTTATTTAAAAATGTTGTTTGCGCCTACATAAAATGATTATTATTCTTTTATTTTATTTTAAAGCATTGTAAACCTTTTAGTTTTGGTCCAGTGGATGGTCGGTCTGTGGCCATGACTCTCTGTGAGTGGTTGCATTTCTCCACCCTTATCCCTTGACTGTTTACAGGAACAATGGTGAGGTGTTTGCTCTGTCCCTGTACTATAGATTGCCCTTTAACCTTTGAAGCCTTCTACCTGGTGTGTTTAACTTGTCTAAAGTATGGTATCTTTAAAGCAATTTTTTTATGAATTATTTGTATTTTTTCTAGTTGAGTATATTATTTATATTGCTTTGTGTTGTCTTGTGTGTCTAAAACTTAATAAACAGAGTTTTCAAAAAAATATATGTGGAGGCTAGCATTGCACCTTCACCACCAGCACCAACACAACTTCACCACCACCACCTGGTCTGTTGATAACCTTCTAGTGGTGTGGGGGCTGTGCTTTGGCAAAGTGGGTGCGATTATATCCAGTCTGATTGGCCCTGTCCGGGGGTCTCGTCAGATGGGGACAGAGTTTCCCCCGAGCCCCCTGTCTCAGCCTCCAGTATCTATGCTACAATAATCTGTGCCAGGGGTTTGTGTCAGTCTGTTATATTTGGCGTAATTCTCCTGTCTTATCTGGTGTCCTGTGTGAATTTAAGTATGCTCCCTCTAATTCTCCCTCCCCTCCCGGAGGACCTGGGCCCTAAGACCATGCCTCAGGACTACTGGCTGTCCCCAGTCCACCTGGTCGTGCTGCTGCTCCAGTTTCAACTGTTCTGCCTGCGGATATGGAACCATGACCGGTTCACCGGATGGGCTACCTTGTCCCAGGACCTGTTGTTTTTGACTCTCCCTACCACACCTGCTGTCTCGACCTCTGAATGCTCGGCTATGAAAAGCCAACTGATATTTACTCCTGAGGTGCTGACCTGTTGCACACTCTACAACCACTGTGATTATTATTTGACACTGCTGGTCATCTATGAACGTTTCAACATCTTGAAGAACAATCTGGCCTTAATGGCCATGTACTCTGAATAATTTCTACCTGCCACAGCCAGAAGAGGACTGGCCACCTCTCAGAGCCTCTCTAGGTTTCTACCTTTTTAGGGAGTTTTTCCTAACCACTGTGCTTCTACATCTGCATTGTTTGCTGTTTTAGGCTGGGTTTCTGTTTGTGACATCTGCTAATGTAAAAAGAGCTTCAGAAATACATTTGATTGATTGACCACCTTCACCACCACCATCACTACCCAACCTTCACCACCACCATTACCAGCACCCGACCTTCACCACCACCCCCACCAAACCTTTCTCCGCCACCACCACCAAAATCCAAACAGACTCCCATCATCTCTTCCTTCCAGACTGGTAGCTAGTTTACCTGCTACACACTTTAAAACTCACCCCCATGACGAGCCTGTGGGATGGAGGTGAAGAAGGAGGTAGAAGATAGGGGAGGCCCTAATCCTGAGTGGAAGAAGGGTTCGGAGAGAGAGAGTGAGAGAGAGAGAGAGAGAGACACAGAGAGAGAGAGAGAGAGAGAGAGACAGAGAGAGAGATAGAGAGAGAGAAAGAGACAGAGAGAGAGAGAGAGAGAGAGAGAGAGAGAGAGAGAGAGAGAGAGAGGGCATGGGGTTTGTTCCTCAACTGCTGGAGATAAAAACACACAGAGCAGCTCTGGTAATTAGGGAAGGAATTTGTCATGCTCTCCAGCCTGCCTGGGTGTACCAAACAGAGAGCCAATAGCAATCTCCCCACTGTTTACCTAGAGAGGGGCGCTCACACAGGCTCGAAACCGTGCCGCGCAACCTCAGCCACACACAGATTAATATTTTATGGCAAAGAAGAGAGAGAAAGAAAGAGAGTGAGAGAGAGAGAGAGAGAGAGAGAGAGAGAGAGAGAGAGAGAGAGAGAGAGAGAGAGAGAGAGAATGTGTGCTCGCTGCCTGTTTATTCAGGACATTGTGAAAGTATGGGAGAAAATTTGCAATTTGATTGGTTTCCAGGTGTGGTGTCAGGTGTGTGCGTGTGTGTGCGTGTCTGGCACTCTGGGTCCTCTCGAAATACTACCTCTGCACCATCGAGAGCATCCTGACTGGTTGCATTACGGCCTGGTAAAGGAATGGTTCCATCCACGACCGCAAAGCCCTCCAGCTGGTGGTGAAGACAGCCATGTACATCCAGCCAGGTCACCCGGCTGTATTCGATATCCATCCGTGTCTGAGAACATTGGGAGATGATGTGGAAACCGGCCATTAGGGGCAACAGTGAGAGCTGCTACCTTCAAGTAGGTTTTGAGTCAATACCTACATTTAACCTTAAACACATTTGATGTTTGGAACATTTGCCTCTGGTGCCAAAGGTTGCATGTTCGAGTTCAGCGATCGAAAGTTGTTTTTGATATTTTTGTTTTAAGCCTATCCCAAACCTTAACCCTTAACCCTTACACTTAGCCATTCAGAGTTAATACCTAAACTTAACATTTCTGAGTTAATGCCTAAACTTAACTCTAATCTTAAAAATGCGTAGTTAACGCCTAAACTTAACCTTAGACACTTTGAAATGTTATGTTTGGAGCAACTTCAAGATTTGACGTTTGAGAAACATGGATGAACATCTAATTCTGAGGTGAGACTGTGAGATATGGTTGAGTACATCACTGGGACCGTGCTTCAATCAAATGTATTCATAAAGCCCTTTATAAATCAGCAGATGTCACAAAGTGCTATACAGAAACCAGCCTTAAACTCCAATCAGCAAGCAATGCAGATGTAGAAGCGCGGTGGCTAGGAGAAACTCCCTAGAAAGGCAGGAACCTAGGAAGAAACCTAGATAGGAACGAGGCTCTGAGGGATGGCCAGTTGGGGCGGCCAGTTGAAACTTCCACCTATCCAGGACATCTACTCAAAACAGTGCCTGAAGAAGGCACGCTGCATCATCAAGGACCCCGCTCACCCCAGCCATGAGTTGTTCACTCCATGAGTTGTTCACTTTACTGTCAGGCAGAGAGTATTGGAGCACGAGGTCTGATGCCAACAGGCTCAGAGACCGTTTCTATACACATGCCATCAGACTGCTGAACACTTGAACTGGACTGACCACCTGCTCTGATTCTCCACACCTTAGCACACATCACAACTGCTGCTACCAGACGTTTGTTGTACTGTTCAATTCATACACTTTCCCCCCAACCCCCCAAAACCAATACACATTTAAATAATGTAGTATAAATTGTGCCTTCCTGTATTATACTTATGCTAAAGTGTTTATGTTCTACTGAGCCATTTGTGACAGACTGACTCAAATCAATCTTATGTAGCAAAATTTGAAATTGTGTATTTTACAATGGATAAAAGTAAAGACTCGGAGCTAGAAAATGGTATGTCATACACCATAGTTGAGGAACAATGGGAAAGTAACTCTGCTTTGAAAGTTGGTCAACTTGTAAACTCACTTTTGAGAAAATGGCTTTTGAATGTTTTGGTACTACTATGGGAGAGCCTTTCTTTGTCTACACCCATTCAGCATCACACCCTCTTAAGCTTTAGCCCCACCCATCTCTTTAAGGGTTGATCCGAGCATGCTGTACTAACAGCAGCAGCCAAGAACCAAAGCTAACTTGCTAGCTACTTAAACACAAATGACAGAACAGCTCACTGAACATCACTCGCCCTAGCAGAGCTGGTTAGGCTGTTATGTTATCCAGAGCGTTAGTGACTGCAACAGTGTTGTCAGATTTTCTGTTCGGAAATCCAGGGCGTTTCACTCTCAGTTTACATGTTTACATGTTATCCAGATCGTTGGTGACTGTAATTGTGCTGCTGGCAACAATTTAATTACACATTTTTGCTGACACTGTTTACTGACACCGGTCATATTCAACGGGTGTTGAGTATTCATACTCATCAGTTATTCTGCGCTCTGGCACACTCAGATGAGAGTAGATGGCCAGACTGAATTTATGAACGCACCCGAAATGTTACTTTATGTTCGTAGTCTTATCTTTTATTATTTCTTATTGTTGTTGCTTTGTAGAGAAGGAACCTGCAAGTAAGCATTTAGTTGGACGATGTACTGTATACCATGTGTATCCCACACGTGTGTGTGTGTGCGTGTGTGTGTGTGTGTGTGTGTGTGTGTGTGTGTGTGTGTGTGTGTGTGTGTGTGTGTGTGTGTGTGTGTGTGTGATGTACTAGTAGCACAAATGCTACATATGCCTACTGTGAGTTCACTAATACCTGTCTGAATCCAAGTATTTTATATCCAGGGACTCAAATAACAGTGAGAGCATGTGTAGGCTCTATCACAGAGCTAGACTACTGTTGCTGGAGAGAATCAGCAAGTGAACCATTGGTCTTTGCTGGTCACTGATGTTTCCAACCAGAGACCAAAAGTCTCTCACTCCTGAGAGAGGGAAAGAAAGAAAGAAAGAGAGAGAGAGAGAGAGAGAGGGGGAGAGAGAGAGAGAGAGAGAGAGAGAGAGAGAGAGAGGGAGAGGGAGAGGGAGAGGGAGAGGGAGAGGGAGGGAGAGGGAGAGGGAGAGAGAGAGAGAGAGAGAGAGAGAGAGAGAGAGAGAGAGAGAGAGAAAGCAAATTGGGAAGGCACGCAATTCTATCTGCAAAAACCATCTTCCCCCAAAATTACGGCTAAATGGAAAAATAATGGAAGCAGCATCAGAGGACTCGTGTCGTGTTGTTATTAGTATTCCAGCAACACAGAGAGAGACCGACAGCAGTTATGTCTTTTTTCAAGTATGCATATAATTTATTGTGGGGAACACAATTTACATGGGTAGTCAATGCCTGTTTTATAGCCTCACAAATAGATGTATGAACTGAAGCATATAATGGCTGAGAGCAGCAGGCGCAAATACCTTCTAAATCTTCCAAATGTGTTCCACAAAAAATGTAACCAAAGAATATAAAACAGATTAAATCTTGCATGTTATATATTGTTTTTTTGATTTACAAATCTAATCTGGGTAAATTTGACAGGGGGACGAGGATGTAACACGAACAGCACCGAACGAGCCCAGGGGCTGATGGTCAACACAGGGGCTCCTACGTCTACAGCAATCGTCACTGTCTCATCATGTGGAAGCTGTGTGTGTGTGTGTGTGTGTGTGTGTGCGTGCGTGCACGTGCGTGTGCTTGCGCGTGCGTGTCTGTGTGTGTGTGTTTGTGTGTGTGATGGTAATTTACAGGCAGCATTAGGGAGAGAGGACTGGGGATAGTTAAACGGGCAATGAAAGCCTCTGAAATTATGCCTTTTATCATGCGGTGCCACTATGGCCACAGTTCTCCTCTGAGCGTTTCTCTGCAAACCACATTCCTGTATTGTACACTCCAGAGAGCTGTGTGATGGGTTGTTTCCCCACCCCTTTTAAACACACACACACACACACACACACACACACACACACACACACACACACACACACACACACACACACACACACACACACAATGACCCTGGAGGACAGTCTCAGTGGATGGGGGACGTTTGCCTGCTTTTTGACATTTTATCTCCACGCCACAATAAGAGGCGCCCACAAAGGGTTATGGCTGTCTAACAATGACACAGGACCAATTCAACCCTGATGAATTTGAGATAAGGCAGGCAGCCTTAAAACGGCTGGCCTTAACTACCAGAGGGAGAGGGATGAGAGTAGGGGGGAGTGGTAGGTGGGGTTAGGGGGGCAGTTTTCAAGTGCATGGAAATGCTGTAAGAGACGAAAAGACGAGAGTGATAGAGTGAGGGTCGCAATTACTTTAGGAAACGATGTCGCGGGGAGGTTGAGGAAGCGGAGGGCTACTCAGGGTGTTGTGGGGGGAATTTATAAAAGAGGATATTTCTAATGTATTAGCCTGTTATTAAAGGTATATAACCTGCCCAGGGACTGCGGTTGAAAATTACCCGGTTGGCTAAAACCGGCACTTTTACTGAAACGTTGATTCATGTGCACTGTCGTTGTAAAAATAAAATAAACTCAAACTCAAGGTTTACAACACGCACATAAAAACAGGTGAAAATGAGCACAAGGACATAAACCCCAGTTGGAGTTCTCCATTACAGGAATGGAGGACGGGAAAAGGAGAGGGAACGTGTTAATTGAGAGCTTAAGGGTCAATAATTGCAGTTCTGGAGGGGTGGGGAGGTAGGGGCTGGGGGGACAACCTTCTGGGAGAGAGGGGAAGACAGAGTATACAAATAGTCCAACTGCGCCTCTAAAATTAATCAGAATACAAGTACTTTATTGGACAGCTACGAGTACGAGTCAATCACAGGCAAATAAATCCAAGAGACAAAACCAAAGGCCAGTCATACACAGATTCTGCAGATTTGTAGAGGTGCAGAGTCCAAGTCTGGGACAGGGTTTAGGTGTTTGTCCAGGTCTGGGACAGGGGTTTAGGTGTTTGTCCAGGCTTGGGACAGGGGTTTAGGTGTTTGTCCATGCCTGGGACAGGGGTTTAGGTGTTTGTCCAGGCCTGGGACAGGGGTTTAGGTGTTTGTCCATGCCTGGGACAGGGGTTAAGGTGTTTGTGCAGGCCTGGGACAGGGGTTTAGGTGTTTGTCCAGGCCTGGAACAGGGGTTTAGGTGTTTGTCCATGCCTGGGACAGGGGTTTAGGTGTTTGTCCAGGCCTGGGACAGGAGTTTAGGTGTTTGGTTTCCTGGGGTGTCTAGGGCTGGCTGCTTCTTCTTCTTACAGATCATGGGATCTTGACAAGAATCTCATCTTTCTCCACCCCCCCCCCCCCCCCACCTCTCCCGTCCCCCGTCCCCCCGCCTTCCATTCTCTAGGTTCATCCCAGCTGGCCATGTCCTCCCTCTCCCTCTCCCGCGCTCTCTGCATGGCTGCATCCCGTTCCCTTTCTCAGGGCAGACACCTGCACCGGCCAGACAATCGATACCAGGCCTGGGCCTTTAGGAGAGCCCTGTCACCAAACAGACCGGATCCATACTGCTTGCCACCGCCATATAATCACTCAAACTCTTACACACATAGACAAACACACACTCACACACAAAGATACTCAAACTGACACACACATGCTCTCAAAAGACACTCAAACTCACACACATACTCATACACACACACTCAACCAAACACAAACCCCAGAAGTATGCATGCACAGGCACCCGGGTCTTATCAATCTTTAAGCAGGCAATTTATCCTATAGATGTCGGATCTTAATTTGATCCGTTTTTTGTTGCTGAGAATTTTCCTGTAAAGCAGGAAATGCAAACTTTGTCATTTCCACTTTGAAATGTCAGACTTAATTTGCTCTAACAAAAAATTGATAAACCCCTACAAAAATGTCCATTCATTATAATCCAAATAATAATTCACCTTTCCTGTTGCTGTAGGATTATTTTCCTGCTGTAGCAAAGTGGTTCAAAGTAAGATCTTACATCTGTAATGCCACACCAGGTGGAACAAAACATAATAATGAATAAAAGGCCCAGGGATAAATAATACATTGGAGCTTGATGTTGAGGCCAGCACTGTTTTAGCTTTAGTTTTTGGTTTGCTGATTGACCACTGAGCTTTCCCTAGAGTGAGTTTTGAGGAATCCATTTGCTAGCACTTTCAAATCGCAACCCGTTCTGTACTCTTCCACTTTCAAGCCTTTTTAATTAAATTGTCTCCAATTTTGAGAGTCTTCAAATCTTATCCCTAATAGACATCAAAATATTCTTTCAAGGATGGTTAGGGGGACTATTCCTGCTCTGTCATTGTTATCCTGCCTAAATGGCTTTTTCTGGAAATTCCAGCTCTTTGAATTTTTTCCTGTGAAAGTGAATGCAGGGCACTTGACATCGCTTCAGTCCATTCTCGAATTCTCGACTGACCTTAAAGGTGTCACCACAGTGTTGACCTGCCTAATCATAACATACTCCCTTTCCTAGAGGACATGGGAAACAGCCAGGAACCAGGAGCACACCGTAGGTTAGACAGTGAATAGAGGATGTTAGCTTGGCAATGAATAGGGAGGATTTGTTGATTTGACAAATCTCTATTGAGGTGAGCTTTGAGGGGGATGCAAAAAGACAAACAGTTAACCCCTGCTATTAAAGTAAGACCTATATATTTAACATCAACATCTTGACAACTCATCAAAACCAAACCTCAAAAATGTACATTTCAGAATTTTGCAACCCTACAATATTCAAATGATATGTAACACATCACATCCACTTTTCCTGATATGTATTTCAAAGACTAAATTACATTTATAAATATGTGCATTTGACCAATATCTGTCCAACACCAAAAGTAGGACTCAAGCTCATTCCTCCTACAGAATATAATCTGCAGTGGAACTCAGAAATAACAGAGAAAGCAATGGCTTTGTCTGGCTGCCTGTACGATGGGAGAGGGTATGAGAGGGGGTAAATAGATAAATCACAGGTGAGTTCTCTGTCTGCTCTTTAGTAGGTCATTGTTTTTGTCCCCGATCCATTAAGGAATAATAGGAGGAGCATTAGGGTGGGGGGGACGTCTGCCCCAAGGGGGAGAGAGAGCGTGTAATCTAGGGGATGACGACCATCTGCAAAATGAAAACAAATGGGGTGTCATCCCCGGGAGGAAATCTATCCCCTTCTATATTTAGTCATCAATTCATTGAGCTGTGTGTGTGTGTGTGTGTGTGTGTGTGTGTGTGTGTGTGTGTGTGTGTGTGTGTGTGTGTGTGTGTGTGTGTGTGTGTGTGTGTGTGTGTGTGTGTGTGTGTGTGACCTCCAACTCTCTGTGAGACACACCCATGCAGGTAAAGTTGTACAAACAAACAAAAAACACACTGTCAATACAGATTGCTAGACACAAAATCACAACAGGGACACGAAGGAATCATATTAAACTATGGAACCAAACTGAAATGTTGTTGAACTGTTGACAGAAAGCAAAAGTAGAGAGTGTAAAGAGACTGCATTCAACAGTTCAACTGCACCTAACTGGAGCTGCTCATGGAGGAAAATATAACTTCCTCTAAGAAGTACTTTGGCTTCGGAGCAGAACTCCCCTCCGAAAGATAGTCAGATTCCCGTGGTGAGAAATCTCACATCGAAATCTGACAAAATAATGAGATCCACAACTGAGAGACAAGTAGGAGACTGTGGAGTGGGTGTTAGATGGAGGGGGTTGGGGGGGGGTTGGGGGGGGGGACTCCATTTACATTTATGATAGCCCTGTAATTCCAGGGGAATTCCAGCATAATGCCACAATTCTGTAGCATGCCATAAAGGATGTAATGACTGCTCAGTCAAATGATCAGAGACGGGGGGGATGAGATGACATGTCCCAGCCTATTATTTATTTATTTCCCAGGGAGGGAGAGGAGGGAGGGAGGCAAGAGAAAACTCATCACATAGCTGGGTAATTAATGAATGGTTTAAATGTCATGATGATGGGAGGTACTTGACAGGGGACCAAAGCCCAGCACCGTGATTTAGAGTTCTCTCTCGTTCTCTCTCCCTCTTTCTATCCCTCTCTCTCTTTCCCCCTATCTCCATCCCTCTCTCTCTCTCTCAACCCCCTCACTCCCTCTCCACAAAGCCCAGACACCCCAGGGTTCAAACTTAATTCAGAACGTAAGGCACTCAATCGTCCCCTCATAACAACCTTTCTGCCTGCTAGTCCCATCTGGAGCCACTGTGGGAAGCTCTTCCAGGGCCGTGGAGCCCCCCTCCACCCTCTACAACCCCACCCCCTCTACAACCGCACCATCACCACCCTCCACAGCCCCTCCAAGCCCCCAAATATTAAATGAAAAATGACTTGCCCATTGTGGTCTAGTTAGGGCCTGTGTGAGGGATGGTAATTGGTCCTTTTACATGCTGGGCGGCTCAGAGAGTGAGCTGAATGGGGGGGGGGGGGGTGAGATGAGGGGATGGAGGGGCTACGATGCATACATTGAATATGGGCACTGCCTCAGACTATGGAGACTACGGAGGCTACGGAGCAGGCACTCTGCTACTCACATAGAGAGAGTGGACACAACTCACACAAGGCAATATTCAGTACTCACACAAGAGGCAATATTCAGTACTCATACAGAGGCAATATTCAGTACTCACACAGAGGCAATATTCAGTACTTACACGGAGGTAATATTCAGTACTCACACAGAGGCAATATTCAGTACTTACACAGAGGCAATATTCAGTACTCACACAGAGGCTACAGAGTGGCACCATCATACAGGCCACTGTATCAAGTGGGCTCTACTCAAAAAACATATACATTGGGCACTACATGTTTAGATTGAGTAAGCACTATTTTTAGTGGTTATTGAGTAGGTGTCACGATCGTCGTAAAGAGACCAAGGCGCAGCGTGAGTAGAGTTCCACATATTTTTTATCAACTGAAACTCACCTAACAAAACAACAAACAGCCAAACGAACCGTGACGCTACTGGTGTGCACTCAGGCAACTAGATGTAGACAAGATCCCACAACACAAACGAGGAAAATGGCTACCTAAATATGATCCCCAATCAGAGACAACGATAAACAGCTCTCTCTGAATGGGAACCATATCAGGCCAACATAGACATACAAAACCCCTCGACACACAACACCCCTTGACATACAAAACCCTAGACATACAAAAACCTTAGACATACAAAACTAGCGTACCCACCCTAGTCACACCCTGAACCAAAATATATAGAAAAACAGAGATATCTAAGGTTAGGGCGTGACAGTAGGCACTATTTCTAGTGGTTATTGAATAGGCACTATTTCTAGTGGTTATTAAGTAGGCACTGTTTCTAGTGGTTATTGAGTAGGCACTATTTCTAGTGGTTATTGAATAGGCACTATTTCTAGTGGTTATTGAATAGGCACTATTTCTAGTGGTTATTGAATAGGCACTATTTCTAGTGGTTATTAAGTAGGCACTGTTTCTAGTGGTTATTGAATAGGCACTATTTCTAGTGGTTATTGAATAGGCACTATTTCTAGTGGTTATTGAATAGGCACTATTTCTAGTGGTTATTGAATAGGCACTATTTCTAGTGGTTATTGAATAGGCACTATTTCTAGTGGTTATTGAATAGGCACTATTTCTGGTGGTTATTGAATAGGCACTATTTCTAGTGGTTATTGAATAGGCACTGTTTCTAGTGGTTATCGAGTAGGCACTATTTCTAGTGGTTATTGAATAGGCACTGTTTCTAGTGGTTATCGAGTAGGCACTATTTCTAGTGGTTATTGAATAGGCACTATTTCTAGTGGTTATTGAGTAGGCACTATTTCTGGTGGTTATTGAATAGGCACTATTTCTAGTGGTTATCGAGTAGGCACTATTTCTAGTGGTTATTGAATAGGCACTATTTCTAGTGGTTATTGAATAGGCACTATTTCTAGTGGTTATTGAGTAGGCACTATTTCTAGTGGTTATTGAATAGGCACTATTTCTAGTGGTTATTGAATAGGCACTGTTTCTAGTGGTTATCGAGTAGGCACTATTTCTAGTGGTTATTGAATAGGCACTATTTCTAGTGGTTATTGAATAGGCACTATTTCTAGTGGTTATTGAATAGGCACTATTTCTAGTGGTTATTGAATAGGCACTATTTCTAGTGGTTATTGAATAGGCACTATTTCTAGTGGTTATTGAATAGGCACTATTTCTAGTGGTTATTGAATAGGCACTATTTCTGGTGGTTATTGAATAGGCACTATTTCTAGTGGTTATTGAATAGGCACTATTTCTAGTGGTTATTGAATAGGCACTGTTTCTAGTGGTTATTGAGTAGGCACTATTTCTAGTGGTTATTGAGTAGGCACTATTTCTAGTGGTTATTGAATAGGCACTATTTATAGTGGTTATTGAATAGGTACTATTTCTAGTGGTTATTGAATAGGCACTCCTCATTTAGATGGTCTACAGTGGGTACTATTGAGTGTGCAGTTCTCACAGTGGCTTTAGAGTGGGGACTTAATCATTGGTGCTGGAATAATAAATAATACAAAAAACTAATCCTGTCCACATTGATGCTGGAATAATAAATAATACAAAAAACTAATCCTGTCCACATTGATGCTGGAATAATAAATAATACAAAAAACTAATCCTGTCCACATTGATGCTGGAATAATAAATAATACAAAAAACTAATCCTGTCCACATTGATGCTGGAATAATAAATAATACAAAAAACTAATCCTGTCCACATTGATGCTGGAATAATAAATAATACAAAAAACTAATCCTGTCCACATTGATGCTGGAATAATAAATAATACAAAAAACTAATCCTGTCCACATTGATGCTGGAATAATAAATAATACAAAAAACTAATCCTGTCCACATTGATGCTGGAATAATAAATAATACAAAAAACTAATCCTGTCCACATTGATGCTGGAATAATAAATAATACAAAAAACTAATCCTGTCCACATTGATGCTGGAATAATAAATAATACAGAAAACTAATCCTGTCCACATTGATGCTGGAATAATAAATAATACAAAAAACTAATCCTGTCCACATTGATGCTGGAATAATAAATAATACAAAAAACTAATCCTGTCCACATTGATGCTGGAATAATAAATAATACAAAAAACTAATCCTGTCCACATTGATGCTGGAATAATAAATAATACAAAAAACTAAATCTGTCCACATTGATGCTGGAATAATAAATAATACAAAAAACTAATCCTGTCCACATTGATGCTGGAATAATAAATAATACAAAAAACTAATCCTGTCCACATTGATGCTGGAATAATAAATAATACAAAAAACTAATCCTGTCCACATTGATGCTGGAATAATAAATAATACAAAAAACTAAATCTGTCCACATTGATGCTGGAATAATAAATAATACAAAAAACTAATCCTGTCCACATTGATGCTGGAATAATAAATAATACAAAAAACTAATCCTGTCCACATTGATGCTGGAATAATAAATAATACAAAAAACTAAATCTGTCCACATTGACGCTGCTCCTAGCAGTGGTTTAATTGCCTATACTGTGACAAACATCGTAGTAACTGTATCAAATCGATTCAAGAAATGAACTCATTCGAATCTCTGGAACACAGCATATTTGATGCCGTGTCTGGGGTTGGTTCGACACGTTCAACTTTTGAACGGTAGTGTACATATTCATAGAGGTGTGTGTAGATACACACAGAGAGATGCATATGTATGCATAGATGATCCCACAGTACATGCATACTGTAGGCCTACATACTGCTCATGCATTCTACATGGTTATAAAGTTAGGGTTTACGTCAAGCCCATACATTCACTCTTGGTAAAATGTGTCCATTATCTGAATCAACCTGTGTGTGTATGAACATGACTGCTCAGCCCTGCGCATCATGTCACACTGGCCCTTTAACGTCGTATCCCTTTATTCAGAGCAGCCCTGATTTCTCTTGCCCGCCTGTACGATAAGAGGTGGAAAAACAGGAACCCAATTCCTATTATCTGGCTCCCTTATTGTCTATATTAACCTTCCCCATGGTAACTTGTTCCCCCGTAATGCTACACTTGTCTAGTCACAACACATCAGCATGGAGAGCCAATTGTGTCATGCAAATGAAGCCCAGGCTCCATTGTGAGGGAGAACAGCATGGGAGGAAGAGCTAGGGGTTAATCTGGAGCATGTCTGTCTGTCTGTCTGTTTGACTGTCCGTCTGTCTGAATGCCAGGGTGAAGAGTTCAGGATTGTACCCCTCAGATACACAGAGAGAGACACACGCACGCACGCACGCACGCACGCACACACACACACACACACACACACACACACACACACACACACACACACACACACACACACACACACACACACACACACACACACACACACACACACACACACACACACACAGAGCTTGACAGAACCATACACACATACACTTAAATAACCCCTGCCAAATAACCGGCAAATAAACCAGGGACTGTCACTGTGTCCTTTGCGTCTTTAATTGTTATTGGTCTAAATGCCTGCATGTGTGCATGCCTGCGTGTGTGTGGCTGTGTGGGGAGGAATGAAAGGAGGGAGGGAAATGTGGAGAGAAGGGAGGGACTGTTGTTTTGTTTATCTCTTTTCAAGGTTGGATGGGTTTTTTCCTCTGTTGACGATGCTGCTGAATGGCATGAAGAGAGAGAGAGAGCAATATGGAGAGAAGAAAGAGAGAGAGAGAGCAATAGGAGAGGAGAAAGAGAGATAGAGAGAGAGAGAGAGAGGGGACTGTGTAGCTGTAAAATTAGTCTGAAAGTGTTGCAGTGGCATTATATTTGCAGAAAGAGCAGAGAGCACAGAGAGAGCTGAACACAATACTTCAGGGAGATTGAACTCACTCTGACCCTTTGCTGCTTTTAGTGGAAATAACCCGTTTGCTATGTAACCATGTCATAAACACAAATACACTGCTTTCTTCTCAGTTGAAGCAGGCAACCAATGTGAACCTTTACCAAACGACCTCAGTAGGAATCAGACATAGACGACAATGATAAAATCATTATATTTCTCAATTAATTGACCTAATTACAGTTCCTCTACCTACATATTGTATATAAGTGAAGCACCCAGGTGTGTACAACTTGCTTACGCAACATGACTCTGTCATCATGAAGTGCTTTGAGAAACTAGTCAAGGATCATATCACCTCTACCTTACCTGCCACCCTAGACACACTTCAATTTGCTTACCGCCCCAATAAATCCACAGACGATGCAATCGCCATCGCACTGCACACTGCCCTATCTCATCTGGACAAGAGGAATACCTATGTAAGAATGCTGTTAATTGACTATAGCTCAAAATTCAACACCATAGTACCCTCCAAGCTCATCATTAAGCTTGAGGCCCTGGTGCATGCTCAGCCTTCTCCTGTACTCCTTATTCACCCATGACTGCGTGGCCAAGCACGCCTCCAACTCAATCATCAAGTTTGCAGACGATACAACAGTAGTAGGTTTGATTACCAACGATGACGAGACAGCCTACTGGAAGAAGGTGAGGGCACTCGGAGTGTAGAGCCTGGAAAACAACCTCTTACTCAAAGTCAACAAAACAAAGGAGATGATCGTGGACTTCAGGGAACAGCAGAGGGTGCACCCCCCTATTTACATTGACGGGACCACAGTGGAGAAAGTGGAAATCTTCAAGTTCCTTGGTGTACACATCACTGACAAACTGAAATGGACCACCCACACAGAAAGTGTGGTGAAGAAAGAGTAACAGAGCCTCTTAACCTCAGGAGGCTAAAGACATTTTCTTGTCATCTAAAACCCTCACAAACTTTTCCAGGTGCACAATTGAAAGCATCCTGTCTCCGCACTGTCTCTGCACAAGCATCCTGATCTTTTTGGCATTCCTGTGACATTATTATTACAGACTGGTACAGCAACTGCACCTCCTGCAAACGCAAGGCTGTCCAGAGAGTGGTACGGTCTGCCCAATGCATTACCGGGGGCAAACTACCTGCCCTCCAGGACACCTACAGTACCCGATGTCACAGGAAGGCCAAAAAGATCATCAAGAACATCAACCACCCAAGCCACTGCCTGTTCACCCTGCTATTATCCAGAAGGCGAGGTCAGTATAAGTGCATCAAAGCTGTGACCGAGAGACTGAAAAACAGCTTCTATCTGAAGGCCATCAGACTGTTAAACAGCCATCACTAGCACATTAGAGGCTGCTGCCTATAGGCATAGACTAGAAATCACTGGCCACTTTAAAACCTCTATAGGATCTGTGGGTCCTCCGCGGGACAGTTGAGCTAATGTATGCTAATGCAATTAGCATGAGGATGTAAGTAACAAGAACATTTCCCAGGACATAGACACATCTGATATTAGCAGAAAGCTTAAATTCTTGTTAATCTAACTGCACTGTCCAATTTACAGTAGCTAGAATACCATGCTATAAGAATACCATGCTATTGTTTGAGGAGAGTGCACATGTCACGTCCTGGCCTTAGTTATCTATTATTTTAGTTAGGCCAGGGTGTGACATGGGTGATGTATGGTTTTGTCTCATCTAGGGTGTTTGTACTGTCTAGGGGTTTTTGTAGATTGATGGGGTTGTGTTCATTCTAGGTGTTTATGTAAGTCTATGGTTGCCTAGATTGGTTCTCAATCAGAGGCAGGTGTTTATCGTTGTCTCTGATTGGGAACCATATTTAGGTAGCCATGTTCTTTGGGTATTTTGTGGGTGATTGTTTCCGTGTCTGTGTTTGTTTCACCACACGGTACTGTTTAGGTTTTCGTTCGTTTTCCGTTTATTGTTTTTGTATCAGTTGTGTTCATGTTGAGTATTTCTTATTAAAAGAACCATGGACACTTACCACGCCACATATTGGTCCTCCGATCCTTCTCGCCTCTCCTCTTCAGACGAAGAGGAGGAAAACCGTGACAGCACATTTATGAACTTGAAAAGTTATTTAAAAAACAATTAGGTACATTTGGGCAGTCTTGATACAACATTTTTAACAGAAATGCAATGGGTCATTGGATCAGTCTAAAACTTTGCACATACACTGCTGCCATCTAGTGGACAGAATCTAAACTGGGCCTGGGCTGGAATATCAAAATCAAATCAAATCACATTTATTTACATAGCCCTTCGTACATCAGCTGATATCTGAAAGTGCTGTACAGAAACCCAGCCTAAAACCCCAAACAGCAAGCAATGCAGGTGTAGAAGGACGGTGGCTAGGAAAAACTCCCTAGAAAGGCCAAAACCTAGGAAGAAACCTAGAGAGGAACCAGGCTATGTGGGGTGGCCAGTCCTCTTCTGGCTGTGCCGGGTGGAGATTATAATACATTACAATAATAATACATCTTGCATTTCGAAGATGATGCTAGTAAAAAACAATACAAAAGAACTTGTGTTTTTTTCTTTGTATGATCTTTTACCAGATCTAATGTGTTATATTCTCCTACATTCAATTCACATTTTCACAAACTTCAAAGTTTCTTTCAAATGGTATCAAGAATATGCATATCCTTGCTTCAGGTCCAGAGCTACAGGCAGTTAGATTTGGGTATGTCATTTTAGGTGAACATTTAAACAAAAGGGTCCGATCCTTATTAAGAGGATTGGAACACGCGTCACTTTAATAATGTTTACATATCTGGCATTACTCATCAAATATGTATATACTGTATCCTATGCTATTCTACTGTATCTTAGTCCGTTCCGCTCTGACATGGCTCGTCCATATGTATTTCGCTACACCCGCAATAACATCTGCTAATCTGTCAAGTGTCAGTTGTGCAGAGGTGAGGACGGAGTCAGGCGCAGGACACAGAACTGAGTAAAATAACGTACTTTACTCTGAAAAAAAATCTGCCAAAATAAATCCACGCAGGGAATAACAAACCCTAACACAAAAGACTAACACAAGACCAGGAACAATCAAGCACAAAACATAATGAGAACCAGAGGGATAGATAGGGAAATAATAATAATGTAATGGGAACCAGGTGTGTACAATCATTACATAACAAATGGAAAAAGAGACATGGATCAGAGGCAGCTAGAAAGCCGGTGACAACGACTGCTGAATGCCGCCCGAACAAGGAGAGGCACCAACTTCGGCGGAAGTCGTGACATAATCATATGTATGTGACCAATAACATTTTATTTTATTTGAGTTCCTTTGCAGTCTCTCAGGTCTCCTCTTAACTCATCAGTTGGCTGAGTAAGCCCTGCTTAGAAAGAGAAAGAGAGGGAGAAGGAGAGAGAGGTGGGTGACTGCACCATGCTCTCTCCTTGCCCCCATCCCCTCCCCCTCATTTGATTTCCTCCTCCCTCCCTCCCTCCTCCCCTCCTTTTCTTCTGTGGGTGTTTTTAATTTATGCCCGGCATACTAACCACTCAATACTGGCAGTGTCTGCAGTGCTGGAGATAGCTGATAATGAGAAGAGGTCCCCCCTTTATCTCTTTTCTTATGCCCCCCATTATCAGCTCGCAGTCTATAAGCGCGCAGTTACCTTACCAGCCGATAACGCCCAAAAGGCAACCAGCACTGATGAGCTTTCTATATAGTGCAGCGGGCACAATGTCCCTATCGGGAGAGCAGACATCTGGAAAAAAACTGAGAGGAAAGCGAGAGAGTGAAAGAGAGAAGGAGGAAGTGAGAAAGAGAGACAGAGAGAGAGAGAGAGAGAGACAGAGAGAGAGAGAGACAGAGAGAGAGAGAGAGAGAGAGAGAGAGAGAGAGAGAGAGAGAGAGAGAGACAAGCAGGGCCGGCTTGCTCTGAATATCCTGTGAATTTACAGCGGCGGCCCCCTCAAAACACGACTTCTCGCACGCTTGATTCTCTCCCAGCTGCTGCAGTTTCTTATCTCCCCTCCTTCCTCTTCTGCCTGGAAGATAACAATAATTCTTCTTCTGGTGTACCACCCCACCCCCCACACACACTCACACCTATCTCCACACCCCTTCTATCCTCAATCCCCCTACCCTCCCCATATACATACATGCAACCCTATGACCGCCTCCACACACACACACTACATTGACACCACACAAACACACACACACAGAAACGCACAAACACACACACACAGACACGCACAAACACACACACACACGCCCCCCACCACCATCAGAGAATCCTCTGCGAAGGAAATGCTGGAAAAAGTATTTCTGTTAAGTCAAGATTAATGGTTAATACTACAATCGGCCGGCCCTCTTTGTGAGAAGAGGGGAGAAAGGGAAGAGAGCAAGAAAGAAGGGGAAGGGAGGAAAAAAAGTGGGGGGGGGATATAGTATTCAAGTCAAGATTTTTTTCATCAGTTGTTCAACATTTAAAACTGTAAATTTTGCCTCTTTCACTTAGGTTTTTTTCTCTCCTTCTGAATGTGGCTGCTGCCCGGAGTGTTGAAGCCAGATAAAAGAATTAGTGGCTGCACAGAGGGACCGGGCCGCTAAGTACAGCTGCGAATTAGAATGTCTATCTCTGTCGCTCTTGGCTCATCCGTTCCAGCCAGCCAGGCTCCGAGCTCGTAAACAATTTAATCTTTTCACTACGGTGTGGGGGGAGGGGGGGAATGAGAGCTAGAGAAGGAGAGAAGTAAAAAAAATAAGAGCTGTGGACATTGCTTCTCCTCACCTCTTCCTCTCAGTAGCTTCTCCTTTAAACAAATAACCCGATGCCAACATTTGTAAGGTGCTCCAAGATTGAATCTGCTTTCTTTTGTCTCTGACGTCCTCAGCCTCTCGCTCTTTTTCTTCGTCAATACTCTTTTTTTTCTCTTCTGTTTCCAGCATCTTGCAATTGAAGATGTGCCACAGCTTCAGCTTTGGGGCCAGGGCCTATTTTGAAGATGTAATATAATTCATAGCCTGCCAGAGCCACCGCACACTCACACACACACACACACACACACACACACACACACACACACACACACACACACACACACACACACACACACACACACACACACACACACACACACTCTCTCTGTCTCCATCTCTCGCATACACAGTCAAGTGTGTGCACACAAAAACACACATATATTTTGGATTCCCCCATAGCGCCGGGTCAAAAGAGACTATAGATTCTATATCCACAGCCATCCAGTTTTTGTGAACTTCAACCAATCCTAATGCTAATGTATCTTCAATTACATGAAAGGGAAAGAAGTAACACTGAAGATGTATTTATGTTTGACGTTTGCATTAAATTGGCATTTTAATTTCAGAGAAAACGGGGAGAGAGAACGGAATAGAGAGAGAGAGGGAGAGAAATGGTGTTTGAATTGAAGAGAAAAAGAGAGAGTGAAGGGCGTGATAGGGATCAGAGGGTTGAGGGGCAAGCCCCCAAGCACCCTGAATAGGGAGATAACACGCTGCTTTTGAATACCAGGAGTTATTCACACACACACACACACACACACACACACACACACACACACACACACACACACACACACACACACACACACACACACACACACACACACACACACATACACAGACAGGAAGTCAGAGTCTCCAAGTTGCAGAGTTTCTACAGACACACCTGGGTTCAAACCCCATACAGAGGAGTGTGTGTGTGTGTTTCAACTTTCAAGTTTTAATGTCACATTCACAAGTACAGTAAAATGCCTTTCTTGCAAACTCAAAACCCAACAATGCAATAATCAATAACAATGTTATACTAGGGGGAAAAAAGAGAAATAAAAAGAAATATGAAGAACACAATAAGTAAGCATACTATATAAAGGGTGAGTTCCAGTTCCATATTCACAATGTGCAGGGATACTGGAGTGATGGAGGTAGATGTTTATAGGGATGAGGTGACAGGGATACTGGAGCGATGGAGGTAGATATTTATAGGGGTAAGGTGACAGGGATACTGGAGCAATGGAGATAGATATGTATAGGGCCAAGGGGACAGGGATACTGGAGCGATGGAGGTAGATATGTATAGGGGCAAGGGGACAGGGATACTGGAGTGATGGAGGTAGATATGTATAGTGGTAAGGTGACAGGGATACTGGAGTGATGGAGGTAGATATGCATAGGGATAAGGTGACAGGGATACTGGAGCGATGGAGGTAGATATGTATAGGGGGAAGGGGACAGGGATACTGGAGTGGCTTGTGGGGACCAGAAGTCTTCACAAGGATAGTAAAACAAGGAACATTCGGACGAGTAGGGACATTTCACAGGTCCCCATAAGAAAAACGTCTATTTTAGGTTTAGGGGTTAGGGTTACAATAAGTGTTAGAATTAGGGTTAGGGGTTAAGGTTAGATTAATGATTCTGGTTTAGGGAAATTAGGATTTTGAATGGGAATTAATTGCGTATCTTAATTTACATGAAAGGAAAAAAAGTTATACTGAAGTTTTATTTACAGTATGTTTGATTTTGCATAAAATTGGCATTTTAATCTGAGAGAAAATGGGGAGGGGGAGTGTTTGATTTAAAGAGAGGTAAGAGAGGTAAGAGAGAGAGGGGAATGAAAGAGAAAGACAGAGAGGGTGTTTGAATTTAAGGGAAAATTGAGAGAAAGGGACTTGATAGGAATCAAAGGGTTGAAGGGCAAGCCCCCGAGCATCCTGAATAGGGAGATAACACCCTGCATGGAGTTATTCACACACACACACACACACACACACACACACACACACACACACACACACACACACACACACACACACACACACACACACACACACACACACACACACACACACACACACACACACACACACACAGACAGGAAGTCATTGTCTCCAACTCGCGAACATCTAAATACACGCAGCTGTTTTGTACAGTAAACAAATTAACAAAAGTTAAGATGTAAAACATTGTATATAAAGACATAAAACACTTTCACCAACTACTTCTCAGATAGAGTTCAGTGTGTTAAATCGGAGGGCCTCTTGTCCGGACCTCTGGCAGTCTCTATGGGGATGCCACAGGGTTCAATTCTCGGGCTGACTCTTTTCTCTGTATATATCAATGATGTCGCTCTTGCTGCTGGTGATTCTCTGATCCACCTCTACGCAGACGACACCATTCTGTATACATCTGGACCTTTTTTGGACACTGTTGACAAACCCAAACGCCTTATCTCAGCTCACTGGTCACCATAGCAGCACCCACCCGTAGCACGCACTCCAGCAGGTATATCTCACTGGTCACCCCCAAAGCCAACTCGTCCTTTGTCCGCCTTTCCTTCTAGTTCTCTGCTGCCAGTGACTGGAACAAATTGCAAAAATCACTGAAGTTTGGAGACTTATATATCCCTCACTATCTTTAAGCATCAGCATCAGCTTACCGATCATTGCACCTGTACACAGCCAATCTGTAAATACCCAACTACATCATCCACATATTGTTATTCATTTTTGCTCTTTTGCACCCCAGTATCTCTACTTGCACATCATCATCTTCACATCTATCACTCCAGTGTTTATGCTAAATGGTAATTATTTTGCCTCTATGGCCTATTTATTGCATTAACTCCGTAATCTTGCTACATTTGCACACAATATATATAGATTATTTTCTAAATCAAATCAAATCAAATTTTATTTGTCACATACACATGGTTAGCAGATGTTAATGCGAGTGTAGTGAAATGCTTGTGCTTCTAGTTCCGACAATGCAATACAAGTAATCTAGCTAACAATTCCAAAACTACTACCTTATAGACACAAGTGTAAGGGGATAAAGAATATGTACATAAGGATATATGAATGAGTGATGGTATAGAGCGGCATAGGCAAGATACAGTAGATGGTATTGAGTGCAGTATATACATATGAGATGAGTATGTAAACAAAGTGGCATAGTTAAAGTGGCTAGTGATACATGTATTGCATAAAGATGCAGTAGATGATATAGAGTACAGTATATACATATACATATGAGATGAATAATGTAGGGTATGTAAACATTATATTAGGTAGCATTGTTTAAAGTGGCTAGTGATATATTTTACATAATTTCCCATCAATTCCCATTATTAAAGTGGCTGGAGTTGAGTCAGTGTGTTGGCTGTTTAACAGTCTGATGGCCTTGAGATAGAAGCTGTTTTTCAGTCTCTCGGTCCCAGCTTTGATGCACCTGTACTGACCTCGCCTTCTGGATGATAGCGGGGTGAACAGGCAGTGGCTCGGGTGGTTGTTGTCCTTGATGATCTTTATGGCCTTCCTGTGACATCGGGTGGTGTAGGTGTCCTGGAGGGCAGGTAGTTTGCCCCCGGTGATGCGTTGTGCAGACCTCACTACCCTCTGGAGAGCCTTACGGTTGTGGGCGGAGCAGTTGCCGTACTAGGCGGTGATACAGGATGCTCTCGATTGTGCATCTGTAGAAGTTTGTGAGTGCTTTTGGTGACAAGCCAAATTTCTTCAGCCTCCTGAGGTTGAAGAGGCGCTGCTGCGCCTTCTTCACGATGCTGTCTGTGTGGGTGGACCAATTCAGTTTGTCTGTGATGTGTACGCCGAGGAACTTAAAACTTGCTACCCTCTCCACTACTGTTCCATCGATGTGGATAGGGGGGTGTTCCCTCTGCTGTTTCCTGAAGTCCACAATCATCTCCTTAGTTTTGTTGACGTTGAGTGTGAGGTTATTTTGAGTGTGAGGTTATTTTCCTGACACCACACTCCGAGGGCCCTCACCTCCTCCCTGTAGGCAGTCTCGTCCCTGTAGGCCGTCTCGTCGTTGTTGGTAATTCTACTGTGTTATTGACTGTACATTTGTTTATCCCATGTTTAACTCTGTGTAGTTTTTGTCGCACTGCTTTGCTTTATCTTGGCCAGGTCGCAGTTGTATATGAGAACTTGTTCTCAACTGGCCTACCTGGTTAAATAAAGGTTAAAACATTTTTTTTAAATGAAATATGTTTACTCTACATCTGACATACAGTGCATTCGGAAGTATTCAGACCTCTTGACTTTTTCCACATTTTGATACGTTACAGACAATAACCCATAATGACTAAGTGAAAACAGTTTTCTGAAATCTTGGCAATACCTTATTTCACCTTTTGCTATGAGACTCGGAATTGAGCTCAGGTGCATCCTGTTTCCATTGATCATCCTTGAGATGTTTCTACAAGTCATTGTTTTACAAGTCACAAGTAAGTCTCGAGTCTTTAGCACTCAAGTCCCAAGTCAAGACAGACAAGTCCGAGTCAAGTCTCAAGTCCTAAACTTTGAGTTTTGAGTCCTAAACAAGTCATAATATGCTCTTCACCAAATGTAACACTCTTGTTAAAAATATGAAATGGTAAGTTAGTATATTACATTTACGCAAATCATGAATGCTATAAAAAATATATATATTATTACTTTCCAAATAAACATTATATTTCCTTGGAAATACATGGGTAGCCATGAGAAAGACCCCTCCATAGTGATTGACTATTGAGGATCGCTATGGGGCGCAATCAGGCAATGTTGGCTTGCACACAATCGCCCAACCTTAACACACACACACACACACACACACACACACACACACACACACACACACACACACACACACACACACACCCTCTCTGTGTGTGGTTACAGTAGGCTAGCATATGTCAATGGTTTTAGGAACAGCAGTAACATCAGGCAGAATTTAGGCTACCAACTGCCTAGCCAGTTGTAGCTCAATCTTGGGTGCAATGATCATGTTCCCACCCTGACTGAATGTGTTGAGGCTCATTGATTTAATGTTACGTTAGCCTACATGCTACACTAGCAAAGTTATATATAGCTGTCGGCCATATTAGCCACGACTTATCGTTCTTTGTGCCGCTTCATATATTGAACAAAGTTGGAAGATGCTATGCCTCTGTCTGTAAATTTCTTTCCGCATGTTTTGCAAGTTGCAATCCGTTTTGTTTTACTACAGCGTAGTCTTTACATCCAAAAATTATAATTTTGGATATCATCTTTATAAGGGCCCCGTCAAAGTCGAGATGCAATCATCATATTTGTGACTCGAGTCTGACTCGAGTCTAAGTCATCCGACTTGAGTCCACACCTCTGTTGATTGGAGTCCGCTGTGGTAAATTAAATTAACTGGACATGATTTGGAAAGGCACACACCTGTCTATATAAGGTCCCACAGTTCACAGTGCATGTCAGAGCAAAAACCAAGGAATTGTCCAGAGATCAGAGACAGGATTGTGTCGATGCACAGGTCTGGGGAAGGGTGCCAACATATTTCTGCAGTATTGAAGGTCCCTAAGAACACAGTGGCCTCCATCATTCTTAAATGGAAGACATTTGGAACCACCATGACTCTTCCTAGAGCTGGCCGCCCAGCCAAAATGAGAAATTGAGAGGTGACCAAGAACCCGATGGTCACTCTGACAGAGCTCCAGAGTTCCTCTGTGGAGATGGGAGAACCTTCCAGAAGGACAAACATCTCTACAGCACTCCACCAATCAGGACTTTATGGTAGTTTGGCCAGGCGGAAGCCACTCCTCAGTAAAAGGCACATGACAGTCCGCTTGGAGTTTGCATGACAGTCCGCTTGGAGACCATGAGAAACAAGATCCTCTGGTCTGATGAAACCAAGATTGAACTCTTTGGCCTGAATGCAAAGCATCACGTCTGGAGGGACCCTGGCACCATCCCTACGGTGAAGCATGGCGGTGGCAGCATCATACTGTGGGGATGTTTTTCAGCAGCAGGGATGATCACGAGTCAGGATATGACCTAGACCCACGGGAGGCAGATAGTACAGGGGTGGGCCTGACATACCCTCTGCCCGACATACCCTCTGGTGGAGCCAATAGCGGTGAACAGGGGACCGGTGTCGATCTGCTTGTCGCTAATACCTGGATGTGGTCTTCAAAAGAGCGGCCCGGGCTCCCTTCCAGGTAGGAGGGGTAAGACGATAGGACGGGTCCCGATGGATTAAGATGGGGGCTGTAGTGAATCGACGTTTCAGGTCCGAGAACACCTGGTCAGCTGCTGGAGACCACGTGATGGGAACCTTGGAATAGGTGAGTGCAAAGAGGGGGGAAGCCAGGATGCTGGAACCCCGGATGAAGAGGCGGTAGAAATTAGCAAACCCCAGGAAACATTGCAACTACACTCTGGATGTGGTTTGAGGCCAATCCACCACCGCTCTCACCTTGTCTGGAGCCATCTGTATATGTCCTGCAGCGATGACATATCCTAGGAAGGAGATGTTGGAGCGATGGAATTCACACTTCTCCGCTTTAATGAAAAGCTGGTTCTCCAGGAAACGCTGAAGAACTTGTCGGATGTGGAGGATGTGTTCTTCAGCTAAACAGTAATAGACAAAGAAACTAACCGGATCAGCATGTTCCAGAGCACATCGTTGACCAGGGCCTGGAACCCCGCGGGAGCGTTGGTCAGTCCAAATGGCATAACTGAGTACTCATAGTATCTGCTAGCCGTGTTAAAGGCTGTTTTCCACTCATCTCCCTCCCGTATCCAAACCAGATGGTAGGCTTTCTGAAGGTACAACTTGGAGAATATGGTCGCTCCCTGAAGAGGTTTGAAAGCCGAGGAGATGAGTTGTTAGAGGGTAAAATGTTTTAACCATGATGTCGATACACATGTGCAGGTTTCCGTCCTTCTTCTCCACAAAGAAGAACCCTGCGCCGGTGGGAGAGGCCTATGGACAACTACTCTCTACAGTGAGAGAGTTCTCAATGTACTCCTACATAGCCTTGGTCTCCAGACCCGACAAGGAGTAAAGCCGCCCCCGAGGGGGTGTAGTGCCCGGGAGAAGGTCAATAGTTCAGTCATAGTGTCGATGCGGAGGGAGAGACGCTGCGCGGGCCTTGTTGATGACTTCCCGGAGGTCCAGGTACTCCACGGGAATGGCGGAGAGATCCAAGGCTTCTCTCAAGCCTACAGGATAGACTTAAGACAATGAGCATGGCAGAATGGGCTCCAACCCACGATAGAACCAGTAGCCCAGTCAATCAGGGGTACATGGGGAGATTATATGAGTAGGAACTGCATATACTCACTGTGATTTCCTGATTGATCAGAATCGTAATGCGGGTGACTCTGCCAATAGAGCGCCCATCCAGCGCTCTGACATCCATGGGAATGGAGAGGGGTGATTGAGTGGAGATGCCCAGCCCCGACACTAAGGTAGCATTGAGGAAAGCGGAATTCTCAGGACACTGGGGTAGGCTGGGAAGAAGCGCCGCTGGTGGCAGGGTTGCTAGGAGTCTAGGGAATTACTGTTGTGGCTTGCTGCCTTGCAGGGAATCTGTGGAATTGCTCCAGAAATGTTTCGAACACATGGTCATGGCATTCTGCCAGGTTATGGAGTCCCTACATAAGGCATTGCAGTAACTCCTTGTGTATTCCAATGGTGGCTCCTTGCTTGGAGACAGAATTGTGGAGCTGGTCTGAGTCTGCTAGGTCAGTCATGGCCAGTTCGTACTATCACGACTCAGAATGTGACCCAGATGCAGACACAGGAGGCGGATAGTACAGTTCTCAATAATTTATTAAAACACGGGGCAAGGGGCAGGTTGAGGACAGGCAGAGGTTTGCAATCAGGTCAGAGTTAGGCAGGTACAGGACAGCAGGCTCGGGGTCAGGGCAGGCAGAAGTTCGTAATCAGGTCAGAGTCAGGCAGGTACAGGATGGCAGGCAGGCTCAGGGTCAGGGCAGGCAGAATGTTTCCTAGTTTTCCCGGTTCTGACCATTCACTTGAGAAACAGGAAAACAGGAAAAGCACGCTGGTAAGACCTGACAAGACAAGATGAACTGACAACAGACAAACAGAGGACACAGGTATAAATGCTCAGGGGATAATGGGGAAGATGGGCGACATCTGGAAGTGGGTGGAGACAAGCACAAGTTCAGGTGAAACAGATCAGTTTGTGACAGGGACTAGTCAGGATCGAGGGAAAGATGAACGGAGCAAAGTACAGAGAGATCCTTGATGAAAACCTGCTCCAGAGAGCTCCGGACCTCAGACTGGGGCAAAGGTTCACCTTCAATTCAGACAACAACCCTATGCACACAGCCAAGACAACACAGAAGTGACAAGTCTCTGAATGTCCTTGAGTGGCCCAACCAGAGCCCGGACTTGAACCAGATCGAACATTTCTGGAGAGACCTGAAAATAGCTGTGCAGCAATGCTCCTCATCCATCCTGACAGAGCTCTGCAGAGAAGAATGGTATAAACTCCCCAAATACAGGTGTGCCAAGCTTGTTGTGTCATACCCAAGAAGACTCAAGGCTGTAATTGCTGCCAAAGTTTTTATTTTTTATTTTTATGTATTTAACCAAGCTTCAACAAGTCAGTTAAGAACAAATGTTTATTTACAATGACGGCCTACCAGGGAACTGTGGGTTAACTGCCTTGTTCAGGGGCAGAATGACAGATTTTTACCTTGTCAGCTCGCGGATTCAATCCAGCAACCTTTCGGTTACTGCCCCAAAAATCTAACCACTAGGCTACCCCATCTAACCACTAGGCTACTACTACCCCATGCGCTTCAACAAGTATTTATTTGCTAAAATGTTTTTAAAAAACGGATTTTGCTTTGTCATTATGGGGTATTGTGTGTAGATTGATGATGGGAAAAAATTATTTAATACATTTTAGAATAAGGCTGTAACGTCAATGGGCCTGGATACTTTCCGAATGCAGTGTATATCCCAGGTGGATGCATTTCACTTTACAAGTCCTGCTTTCTGTGAGGGGGAGGGGTGTGTGTGAGATAAACAACCTCCAGTCAACTCTACTACTGTGCGACTCTGTTTATAAGAGTCTAAACACATACAGACACATACAGGTTCTCTCTCCTGTGTGGCCCTCCACTCCAACACTTCCTTGCCTCAGACGGGAGTTAAACTAATCAGGGACTCAACAGAGCAGCTATGACACCATGGGGCAGGAAAGGCTGGGAGAGAGGGAGGGAGGGAGGCAGGAAAGAAAAGAGAGATGAAAGAGATGTGGGAGAGTAGACGGCTGCTGGGGCTAAAATACGAGGAGGTCAGGGAGTCCAAAAACCAGTGTCGTGCTGTGGGTGTGTGATAGCAGGGGTGTAGTGAGGTGGGCTGGGCTGGGCAGGGAGATTGGGAATGTTGGGGGACGTGAGGTGGGAAGATACGAGCGCTGTACCTCTTCACATGCCCTCCATCAACACCAGCACAATCCAATCCCCCCTCTCACCCCAGCCTTTCTCCCTCTCTTTTTCTTGTTCTTGTTCTCTTCCCATCCCATAGCAACACTATCCTGCCCAGCCCCCTGCCCCTTGCCTCCTAGACCTGCCACCTCCTGTTTCCCCACCTACTGCGGGGACATTGGAGATTTCTTTCTGTGAAAAACATTTGTCCCTCTCTCTGTCCCTCCCTCTCTGTCCCTCTCTCTCTTTATCCTTCTCTCTCTCCCTCTATCTGTCTATATCCCTCTCTCTCTCTCTTTATCCTACTTTCTCTCTATGTCCCCCTCTCTGTCCCTCCCTCTCTGTCTCTCTCTCTCTGTCCCTTTCTCTCTGTCCCTCCCTCTCTGTCCCTCCCTCTCTGTCCCTCCCTCTCTGTCCCTTCTTGTCTCTTGTCTTGGAGCTGTTATTGCGGGCCTTTGTCTGATTCAGGTCAGCGACGGGAGGTGAAGAGAATACGATTTCAGCTCCCCCACTGCCTGGACATGTAGGGACATGTAGAGGGTGAGAGATTTGAGGGGGAGGAGGCCAGTAGAAGAGGAGGGGTGTGGGTGCCTACTGAACCCACCCAGTCCCCAATCCACAAAGTCTGTGCGTGTATCTGACTCAGAAAATGGAAGACAGATTGCATGGTGTACTTTCGGAAGACACACACACAGTCAGTCTCTAAGAAATATTACAGTGGTTTTCAGTAAACTGGCCATCCTGTTACTGTAAGTGATGGGCAACTGTCAAAATAGGTATTCATCTATTCAATTACAGTGGAGAATTCCTCCTTTCACAACTTACTTAACAACTTACCTGACTCACAGTCTCAGCTGACACAGATATGGCTTAACCTCCAATCCTGAAGTAACAGACTGCCGCTCCCCTCCTCACAATGAGGGCATCTTCAAATGTGATGTGCCTCTTAACCAACACAACTCTCCATTACATTCCCTCAAAGCCCCCATCCACACATAAGCAGCCCTCAGAGCTAAAGTAGCTCAGGAGGTGAGAGGTTAAACGTGGCCCATGCAGCCAGATGCCCATCATGTCCGTCACCCCGTAATGACTCGTCTGTAGGCCGAATGACTGGAGGACAGGAGTCATCAGATCCCCCATCGCATCACCAGGGTCAGCCCTTTTCCCCATAATCCTCCCGGCTGCTGATGACAGCACGATTGAGGGAAAAGAGAGGTGGAGGAAGGGTGGAGGAGGGGAAGAGCGGAAGAGGGGAAGGGTTGGCGCCCACAGGAAAGAGAGAGAGAGAAAAAACCTTGACGGAGGCAGTGGATAAGACTCAATTTGAGAAAGCCTGTAGTGGGAAATGACTGTTTTTAGCCCCCATCATGTCATACAGCAAGGCACCTTTACTGTGGCCCGCAGGCAATTTTATAGGCTGTTTCTGCTGTGGGTTTTACTGGATGTGTAGTTAATAGTTTATATAGTTTAGTGGGAGCAGCAGGGATTAAAGATGGAGTGTTGTTCATCAGAGAGAGAGAGGGGGGGTATTTATCCGTAGACAGCCAGGGGTTTGGATGTGGTACAGACTGCCCAATCTGACCCGTGCTGGGTCTATCATAGCATAGTTTTCCTCACAGTCCAATGGTCATGCTTTAAAATGGATGAACAACCATGTATTTTTGCCTGTGCATTTCCCCTTCATCTGTCTCTGTCCACTTCTCTTTCTCTCTGTTTCTCCACTTCAATGTCAGGTTTCTCTGTCCTTCTCCCTGTTGTTTCCTTCTCTCTTCATCCCCTCATCATCCATCTCTCTAGGCTTCCCTCTTTCATTTAATATTTCTCTCTTGTTCCCTCTATCATGCTGCACATTCCCCCTCTCCCCTCACACCCTCTTTCATGCGCCACCTTCCTCCCTGCATCTCCTCCTTTTCCTCTCTCCATCCACCTCCTCTCAGACCCTTCGGTCCATGTGGGCAGACTGCTGACTCGGGGTTGTATAGATCCTATTGTTCTGTTGTTCTGTCCTGTTGATCTGAGGTAGAGACAGTAAACACTGCACACTGCTAGTCCTCTGTAGTGGTGATACAGTACCTGTGTGTCATGGACTCTTGGCATCCACAGCAAACTTCACAGGAAGGCTGAAAATTAAACAGGGCCTCCCTCCCCACCTTTGGCCTAGATATGTGTGAGCTTCAAAACAGCCACCGTGCGTGCGTGCGTGCGTGTGTGTCTTTGAGCGCCGTATGACTGCCTCTTTGCATCAGAGTGGCAGGCCCTTCAAACACAACTCTAGCCAGCTGGGTCAAACAATAGTCTGGGCCCCTGTCCTCTCACTCCTCTCTGACATCCTTCTCTCACTTTTTTCTGACCTCCCTCTCTCATTCTCTCACATCTCTCTGACCCCCCCCTCTCTCCTCCCTCTCCCCTCCCCTCTCTCCTCCCTCTCCCCTCCCCTCTCTCCTCCCTCTCACCCCCCCCTCTCTCCCCCTCTCTCATCCCTATCCCCTCTCTCTCTCTCCTCCCTCTCCCACGCCCCTCTCTCTTCCCTCTCCCCTCCCCCTCTCTCCTCCCTCTCCCCCACCCGTCTCTCCTCCCCCCCCTCTCTCCTCCCTCTCCCCCCCCCCCTCTCCCCCTCTCTCCTCCCTCTCTCCTCCCTCTCGGGCTGAACTGGAGCACTTCCATGCTGACAGTGAAATCTCAACAGAACATATAGTGTATACACAAACAGATACGTAGACTCAGACACTTATTAGCTACACACCCAGACTAAGACACACTCACACAAATAGACACACACAGAGATGAAGGCAAACACATCTTACTAACACAAATAAACATAACACACACACACACAGGGGAGCTAAGGGGCCCGGCTTCAGCTGGCTGGACATCAAGCCACACTTCACACCTCTGCTCGATAGCCTTTATTGGGTTAGAGCCCACCTGGTCAGAGGGGAGGGAAGAGAAATACCTTGGTTACACTAAAACAACATCATAGATCCATGGCCTGGGACAAGAAAGGCTCCGGAGCAAAGAAAATGGTAGCCGTTTACAAAACTACTGTTTGTACAGTGCCTTGCGAAAGTATTCGGCCCCCTTGAACTTTGCGACCTTTTGCCACATTTCAGGCTTCAAACATAAAGATATAAAACTGTATTTTTTTTGTGAAGAATCAACAACAAGTGGGACACAATCATGAAGTGGAACGACATTTATTGGATATTTCAAACTTTTTTAACAAATCAAAAACTGAAAAATTGGGCGTGCAAAATTATTCAGCCCCCTTAAGTTAATACTTTGTAGCGCCACCTTTTGCTGCGATTACAGCTGTAAGTCGCTTGGGGTATGTCTCTATCAGTTTTGCACATCGAGAGACTGACATTTTTTCCCATTCCTCCTTGCAAAACAGCTCGAGCTCAGTGAGGTTGGAAGGAGAGCATTTGTGAACAGCAGTTTTCAGTTCTTTCCACAGATTCTCGATTGGATTCAGGTCTGGACTTTGACTTGGCCATTCTAACACCTAGATATGTTTATTTTTGAACCATTCCATTGTAGATTTTGCTTTATGTTTTGGATCATTGTCTTGTTGGAAGACAAATCTCCGTCCCAGTCTCAGGTCTTTTGCAGACTCCATCAGGTTTTCTTCCAGAATGGTCCTGTATTTGGCTCCATCCATCTTCCCATCAATTTTAACAATCTTCCCTGTCCCTGCTGAAGAAAAGCAGGCCCAAACCATGATGCTGCCACCACCATGTTTGACAGTGGGGATGGTGTGTTCAGGGTGATGAGCTGTGTTGCTTTTACGCCAAACAAAACGTTTTGCATTGTTGCCAAAAAGTTCAATTTTGGTTTCATCTGACCAGAGCACCTTCTTCCACATGTTTGGTGTGTCTCCCAGGTGGCTTGTGGCAAACTTTAAACAACACTTTTTATGGATATCTTTAAGAAATGGCTTTCTTCTTTCCACTCTTCCATAAAGGCCAGATTTGTGCAATATACGACTGATTGTTGTCCTATGGACAGAGTCTCCCACCTCAGCTGTAGATCTCTGCAGTTCATCCAGAGTGATCATGGGCCTCTTGGCTGCATCTCTGATCAGTCTTCTCCTTGTATGAGCTGAAAGTTTAGAGGGACGGCCAGGTCTTGGTAGATTTGCCGTGGTCTGATACTCCTTCCATTTCAATATTATCGCTTGCACAGTGCTCCTTGGGATGTTTAAAGCTTGGGAAATCTTTTTGTACAACAGTATCTCGGACCTGCCTGGTGTGTTCCTTGTTCTTCATGATGCTCTCTGCGCTTTTAACGGACCTCTGAGACTATCACAGTGCAGGTGCATTTATACGGAGACTTGATTACACACAGGTGGATTGTATTTATCATCAGTAGTCATTTAGGTCAACATTGGATCATTCAGAGATCCTCACTGAACTTCTGGAGAGAGTTTGCTGCACTGAAAGTAAAGGGGCTGAATAATTTTGCACGCCCAATTTTTCAGTTTTTGATTTGTTAAAAAAGTTTGAAATATCCAATAAATGTCGTTCCACTTCATGATTGTGTCCCACTTGTTGTTGATTCTTCACAAAAAAATACAGTTTTATATCTTTATGTTTGAAGCCTGAAATGTGGCAAAAGGTCGCAAAGTTCAAGGGGTCCGAATAATTTTGCAAGGCACTGTACATGTCTGACTGAAATTGAACAAAAATACCCCAAAAACTACAAGAGGGGCATTGATGTAAATAATCAGAAATACCCTACAGTCAATTATGAGAATAAGATGTCCTGGAAATTATGTTTTCAAAAGGAAATGGGTTATTTTGCCAATTGAGGCAACATGTTTATCTATTATTTCAAGATAAATGAATGAATTTCCTTGACCTAAGGGTATTTCTGTTTCTCACCTGATGGTAGTTGTTGACAGGAGAAAACTCTTCTCTCATATCCACAGTGACCAGTTACACTATGGTGAGCCAGAGAGTGAAGACATAGCACCTTATGCACCACCAACATGTATCCAATTTCAACTGAGTGCTCAGATCTTTATTTTTTATGTCCAGCTCTTCTGAAGACAATTGTGAGACGTATTAGAGGTTTTATGCTCAGGTAGAGCGATCCCGACTGCTTGGCGGGAGTTAGTTGTCAAGAACCCTTATAAAACACTTGTTCTGATGGGGAATTAGCCAATAACCATGGCAAGTGGCTTTGAAGGTGACCCGTATTTAATATTTTTTTCTGTTTTACGGCTGGCCTGGCGTATTGAACATGAAATATGGCCGTGAGGGAGCGAGGGGCGCGTGAAGGGCAGGGTTGTAAAGGCCTAGTGGAGCGAGGATGGGGGGAGTCTAAACAAATGATCTGGATGGCGGGGGTGGAGGTGGAGGTGAGGTGAGGTGTAGAAAAGGTTGGGGGGGGGCTCTCCCTGTTTGGTCACAGAGCCTGACTACATGGTTATAGCCCACCGGTGGTTTAGGTCAGGGTGTTTTCATTAGGTTGTCATGTGGTTACCACCATATCTTACCACCCTACCACCCCACTGTACAGAAAGAGGGACTAATGGTGATGCTCTTCAATAAGATATCCTCACTTAAAAAGAGAGATAAATAAATCAAATAATATTGTATTTGTCACATACACTGAATACAACAGATGTAGACTTTACCATGAAATGCTTACTGACGAGCCCTTCCCAACGATGCAGAGTTACATAAAGGAAGGATAAAGTGACTAGGCATCAGGATAGATCATAGTAAGTGTCAAACAAAGAAAAGAGCAAATGGTGATTGTAAAAGTGTGTGTGTGAGTGTGTGTAATGTGTATGTATGTGTGTTTGTATTGCGTCATTTTGTGTGCATGTGTTATGTGTTTGTGTATGCGTATGTAGTGTATGTGAATCAAAATCAAATCAAATCAAATTGATTTATATAGCCCTTCGTACATCAGCTGATATCTCAGAGTGCTGTGCAGAAACCCAGCCTAAAACCCCAAACAGCAAGCAATGCAGGTGTAGAAGCACGGTGGCTAGGAAAAACTCCCTAGAAAGGCCAAAACCGAGGAATGTAGTGTGTGTGAGTGTGTTTATGGTGTGTATATATAGTTTAGTAAATGTGCATAGGGTCAGTGCAAGATGGAGTCAGTCCAGAGTCCTCTGTAGAGCTTTGCGATCAAGGGCGGTGCATTTGCCATATCAAGCAGTGATGCAGCCAGTCAAGATGCTCTCAATGGTGCAGCTGTATAACTTTTTGCAGATCCGAGGGCCCATGCCAATTATTTTCAGCCTCCTGAGGGGGAAGAGGCACTGCCATGCCCTCTTCACAACTGTGCGGGTGTTAAGTCCTTAGTGATGTGGATGCAAAGGAACTCAAAACTCTCGACCCGCTCCACAACAGCCCCATTGATATGGATGGTGGCGTGCTCTCCCCTCTTTTTCCTATAGTCCACGATCACCTCCTTGGTCTTACTGACAATGAAGGAGTGGTTGTTGTCCTGGCACCACACTTCTAAGTCGCTGACCTCCTCCCTGTAGGCTGACTCATCGCCGTCATTGATCAGGCCAACCACCATCGCGTCATCAATAAACTGATGGTGTTGGAATCGTGTTTGGCCACACAGTAGTGGGTGAACAGGGAGTACAGGAGGCGACTAAGCACACACCCCTGAGGGGCCCCCATGTTGAGGGTCAGCGTGGCGGAGGTGTTGTTGCCTACCCTCACCAAGTCCAGGATCCAGTTGCAGAGGGAGGGGTTCAGTCTTAGGGTCCCTAGCTTGGTTATGAGTTTGGAGGGGACTATGGTGTTGAACGCTGAGCTGTAGTCGATGAACAGCATTATCACATCGTTATTTTCCCTTCTGTCCAGGTAGGAGAATGCATTGTGAAGTGCAAGTGAGATTGCATCATCTGTGGATCTGTGAATGGAGTGGGTCCAGGGTGTCTGGAATGATGGTGTTGATGTGTGTCATGACCCATCTTTCAAAGCACTTTATAATTACATACAGTGGGGCAAAAAGTATTTAGTCAGCCACCAATTGTGCAAGTTCTCTGACTTAAAAAGATGAGAGAGGCCTGTAATTTTCATCATAGGTACACTTCAACTATGACAGACAAAATGAGAAAAAAAATCCAGAAAATCACATTGTAGGATTTTTAATGAATTTATTTGCAAATTATGGTGGAAAATAAGTATTTGGTCACCTACAAACAAGCAAGATTTCTGGCTCTCACAGACCTGTAATTTCTTCTTTAAGAGGCTCCTCTGTCCTCCACTCGTTACCTGTATTAATGGCACCTGTTTGAACTTGTTATCAGTATAAAAGACACCTGTCCACAACCTCAAAGAGTCACACTCCAAACTCCACTATAGCCAAGACCAAAGAGCTGTCAAAGGACACCAGTAACCCAATTGTAGACCTGCACCAGGCTGGGAAGACTGAATCTGCAATAGGTAAGCAGCTTGGTTTGAAGAAATCAACTGTGGGAGCAATTATTAGGAAATGGAAGACATACAAGACCACTGATAATCTCCCTCGATCTGGGGCTCCACGCAAGATCTCACCCCGTGGGGTCAAAATGATCACAAGAACGGTGATTAAAAATCCCAGAACCACACGGGGGGACCTAGTGAATGACCTGCAGAGAGCTGGGACCAAAGTAACAAAGCCTACCATCAGTAACACACTACGCCGCCAGGGACTCAAATCCTGCAGTGCCAGACGTGTCCCCCTGCTTAAGCCAGTACATGTCCAGGCCCATCTGAAATTTGCTAGAGAGCATTTGGATGATCCAGAAGAAGATTGGGAGAATGTCATATGGTCAGATGAAACCAAAATAAAACTTTTTGGTAAAAACTCAACTCGTTGTGTTTGGAGGACAAAGAATGCTGAGTTGCATCCAAAGAACACCATACCTACTGTGAAGCATGGGGGTGGAAACATCATGCTTTGGGGCTGTTTTTCTGCAAAGGGACCAGGACGACTGATCCGTGTAAAGGAAAGAATGAATGGGGCCATGTATCATGAGATTTTAAGTGAAAACCTCCTTCCATCAGCAAGGGCATTGAAGATGTGGCTGGGTCTTTCAGCATGACAATGATCCCAAACACACCGCCCGGGCAACGAAGGAGTGGCTTTGTAAGAAGTATTTCAAGGTCCTGGAGTGGCCTAGCCAGTCTCCAGATCTCAACCCCATAGAAAATCTTTGGAGGGAGTTGAAAGTCCGTATTGCCCAGCAACAGCCCCAAAACATCACTGCTCTAGAGGAGATCTGCATGGAGGAATGGGCCAAAATACCAGCAACAATGTGTGAAAACCTTGTGAAGACTTACAGAAAACGTTTGACCTCTGTCATTGCCAACAAAGGGTATATAACAAAGTATTGAGATAAACTTTTGTTATTGACCAAATTCTTATTTTCCACCATAATTTGCAAGTAAATTCATAAAAAATCCTACAATGTGATTTTCTGGATTTTTTTTCTCATTTTGTCTGTCATAGTTGAAGTGTACCTATGATGAAAATTACAGGCCTCTCTCATCTTTTTAAGTGGGAGAACTTGCACAATTGGTGGCTGACTAAATACTTTTTTGCCCCACTGTATGTGAGTGCTAAAGGGCGGTAGTCATTTAGGCAGGTTACCTTGGTAGCTCTTGGGAACCGTGACAATGGTGGTCAGCTTAAAACAAAGTGGGATTACAGACTGGGACAAGAAGAGTTTGAAAATGCTTTAGGAACGCGCCCTGCTATTCCGTGATTGTTAACCTGTTTAAACGCTTTGACCACACCGGCCACAGAGGGCAAGATCCCATAGCATCCGAAAAAACGGGCTTTCACACAAGGCACAGTGTTTTATTCCTCGAAGCGAGCATGAAATTTAGCTCGTTTGGGAGTTCTGCAAGAAAGAGAGACAAAGTCCACTTTGTCATGGCAAAGATGACTTGGATGAGTTTAAGAATTATGGTAGACAGTTTAAAACTGCTCCCAAATCGTCACAAATTTGCCAGACTCCTCCATCGCTGCAATCAGAAACAAACAAGGGGAAAGCTCTGAAAAGAACAGAGAAATTGACCCACTCAAACACAGTCCACCAAAAACTATCTTCTCTATCTCTATGTTGCTTCTGCATCTGTGTCTCTGTCTGCCTCCCTTTTGTTAAAGTGGCGAGGGAAAGAAAAGGTCTCAAGGCTGAAATTGCTGTTGTGTGATGTTTGCTGTGCCCAAATCGAGGGACAAATTATGCTGTCAGGAACACATCCAGTCAAGATGAAGAGGAAAGTAGAGAAGAGCGGTTCAAATGTTTACTGTTCAACACCTTTAATGACTGGTAATGCAAGAGGTGTGCCCGTTCCAATTAAATGTGTGACTGAAACCATCAGAGGGACAGTTGTTAGAGCAAATGATAAACTGGCTATTACGTGGTAGTACAATGTTGCTCTGTAAACTGTTATTACATATGGGAGATGCATTGTGTATGTGTGTGTGTGTTCACAAGGGTTAGAGCAGAGTAGTTCGTTGAGAAGGGAGTATTACATGCAATAGCTGCAAGGCAACTTCCAAAGCAAACCACTTCATCCATAATTACCACTTTTCTCTCTCTCTTTTGTGGAGTCTATAATTTCCTACACTTTACAATTCATATACAGACTGTGTGTTTTACTTCTTACCTTCTTTTCAGCTGCAAGTAGCTGTGGCTATCCTGGCCTCTCATATGAAGTTGTTTTTCGGCAGGGACATTATTTGGCAGCTATTGTTTGTGTTTACATGTTGGAGTGTATGTTTGTGTGTGCGTGTGAGATTTGAATTGAGTGGCTCGAGGCAACAGATAGACAACAGATAGATAGTTTCTTATTTTGTCTGTCTCCTGCCCTCACTAACACACCATTTTGTTTCTGTGGCCCTGATGTGAATCAGGGTTAGCACTTGGCAACCCAGTGAAAAGGTAGAAAGTCTTGTCCTGACCTTGTCTAAGTCTCCTGTTGATGACCTCACACACGCCACTCTTGGAAATACAGACTCAATTGTGGTTACTGGTTAAGTCAGAATGACTAGCACGCTCACACAGTGGTAATGACCATTTCTGAAGATTCATCAACAACTAAATTGAGAGATTAGTCTTGACCCAAATATGATGAAATATGAAGTGTACTGTACAGTACAAACTGTACTCACTGAAATAAATCAATTAGAGTCAGGCGAACAGCGAGAGCCCTTCAACCAAGAGCAGCTCATTGACAAGGGTACGGTTCTGTCTGAGAAGGTACAAAGTTGGAACAATTATGGAAATCACACGTGTAATGTGATCATCATTGAGTGGCTTGTTAAAGTGACAGTGAGAGCTGGGCTGAAGTGAGTGGTCCTCTTCACTGTGATAGCTGGCTGTGTTGGCACTGAGTGCCACAGTATAGAAGGGTGTACAGTAGGATGTCACACTGGCCAACAGAGGGGAGAGAGATTTCCTTAGGATGACAATGGGGCTGGGTTTTTACAGAAACAAAGGATGTTTGTAGATATTCAGTTTCTTTCCTGTCGAGTTTTCCTTATTATTGTAGATAGGTCTACATCCAACAAAATACTGTACATTCTGGCAAATAATGTCAGATGCAAGGTGATTATACAGTCTGTTGAAATAATGAGGGAACTAGCTATGTTAACGCAACCAATTTTAACCCTAAGGTAAGCACCGTATTAGACAAACAACGCCCCTGTCAAAGCCATCAGTTGGCAGCGTCCTCAATTGATTCCCCACACACTTCCTGGATTAGCTAAGGACGACTTAATTGATTCAACACAGTCAAGTGATCTTCCAACAAACATTATTTTTAACTTTGAAGGGACTGGCAGTCAACCAAACCTGAACTGCTCTAGATGACAAGAACTTCCTCCAGGCGACAGTGGCTATTCTTACAGTGAGAGGCTGCTGGTGGAAAGATAACTCCTGCCAGTCCTGAATTTCAGAAGGGCCCCAAAACATATAGAGCGAAACAGTCCTATAGCCATGGGTCACTGCCTTGCTTCACTAATCAAGAAGTCTTGAGATACATTTGGTTGATAAGTGATAGGCGTTGTAGTAGCATGTGCCTTGCAGCAGTGCACAGAGTGAGATAGTCTTTTTAGGTTTTTCCTGACTTTGCTGAAGTACAGCATTAATCTTGCCTGGAAGCACTGTCATGACAGAAGAGTTAGCATGGGCGCTATCCAAATCCAGGTTTGTAGCAGTGCTTTCAAAGGCGTCTTCATTGTGTAATGATAGCCTTACAGAGGCTGTGTTTTCATCAGTTGTTCAGCATAACTAATGTTCATGAAGTAACAGCAACATTAGCGTATTGTACTTAAACTTATTGTTCATTTAGAATGTATTGTGAACGTACACTGAGTATACAAAACATTAAGAGCACCTGTTCTTTCCATGACATTGACTGAGCAGGTGAATCTAGGTGAAAGCTGTGATCCCTAATTGATGTCACTTGTTAAATACAGACAATTGAGACATGGATTGTGTATGTGTGCCACTCTGAGGGTGAATGGGCAATACAAAATATTTAAGTGCCTTTAAACGGGTCATGGTAGTAGGTGCCAGGAGCACCGGTTTGTGTCAACAACTGCTACGCTGCTGGGTTTTTCACTCAACAGTTTCCCGTGTGCAGCAAGAATGGTCCACCACCTAAAGGACATCCAGCCAACTTGACACAACTGTGGGAGGCATTGGAATCAACATGGGCCAGCATCCCTTTGGAACGCTTTAGACACCTTGTCGAGTCCATGCCCCAGCGAATTGAGGCTGTTCTGAGGGCAAAACAGGGGAGGGTGCAACTCAATATTAGGAAGGTATTCCTTATGTTTGGTATACTCACTATATTGTTCATACATCAATGTCACCTTACCATCCCATGATGTGTCCATGGCCCTACATTGTCAATGCATCATTCTCTTGTTTCTCTCCAAGCTCTTGAAAACATCTCTACCTTTTCAGATTGACTCCGGTCTACAGCAGCACAGGGAGTGAGAGAACAGCACATTTCCCTTTCCCCAGAGCGCTGATGGCAGACAGGAATAGGAGAGAAGGATTTACTTATTTGCCAGGAAGATGTGTTTGTCCAAGTTTCTCAGACAGCAGGCAAACGTTTGCTCGGGGAGAGGGGGTGAAACAAAGAGAAACTGGGGAGGAGGCAGAGAGAAACCACAGGTTACAGAGAGAGATGGAGGAGAGACTGAGGGAGACGGAGGGAGACGGAGAGGGACTTGGTTGACAGGGAAGACAGAGAGAGAGTGCTGTGCAGGGTTTATCATCACAGACCTGTCCTCTCCCTAGAACTAGAAGGATTCTGCAGGGTTTATCATCACAGACCTGTCCTCTCCCTAGAACTAGAAGGATACTGCAACAGACCTGTCCTCTCCCTAGAACTAGAAGGATTCTGCTACAGACCTGTCCTCTCCCTAGAACTAGAAGGATTCTGCAGGGTTTATCATCACAGACCTGTCCTCTCCTTAGAACTAGAAGGATTCTGCTACAGACCTGTCCTCTCCCTAGAACTAGAAGGATACTGCTACAGACCTGTCCTCTCCCTAGAACTAGAAGGATACTGCTACAGACCTGTCCTCTCCCTAGAACTAGAAGGATACTGCTACAGACCTGTCCTCTCCCTAGAACTAGAAGGATACTGCTACATACCTGTCCTCTCCCTAGAACTAGAAGGATACTGCTCCAGACCTGTCCTCTCCCTAGAACTAGAAGGATACTGCTACAGACCTGTCCTCTCCCTAGAACTAGAAGGATTCTGCTACAGACCTGTCCTCTCCCTAGAGCTAGAAGGATACTGCTACAGACCTGTCCTCTCCCTAGAACTAGAAGGATACTGCTACAGACCTGTCCTCTCCCTAGAACTAGAAGGATACTGCTACATACCTGTCCTCTCCCTAGAGCTAGAAGGATACTGCTACAGACCTGTCCTCTCCCTAGAACTAGAAGGATACTGCTACAGACCTGTCCTCTCCCTAGAACTAGAAGGATACTGCTACAGACCTGTCCTCTCCCTAGAACTAGAAGGATACTGCTACAGACCTGTCCTCTCCCTAGAACTAGAAGGATACTGCAACAGACCTGCCCTCTCCCTAGAACAAGAAGGATACTGCTACAGACCTGTCCTCTCCCTAGAACAAGAAGGATACTGCTACAGACCTGTCCTCTCCCTAGAGCTAGCAGGATACTGCTGCAGAGATACAGATGTGAGGGAGAGGGCCATGGCAATGCACTGCATATACTGTAGGGGAGAAAGACACACAGAAAGGGAGAAAGAGAGAGTGCAGAGAAAGTAGAGAAAATGAGATGAGAATGAGAATAGGGAAAATATACCAAGAAAGCAGTAGAGAGAAAGAGGGAGATGTAAAAGACAGAGAGTGAAGAGGGTTCTAGGTTGGAAAGAGGGCAATGAGGTTGAGAGGAGTAGAAAAAGAGAAGGGAAGAGAAGGGTAAAGAGAGAAGAAAGTGTGCAGAGAGAAAGAGAGAGAGAGTGGACATGACAGAATTGGCGAGCGAAAGGGAGGTGCAGAGAGAGAGGAAGACTGGGATAGGAGGGGGAGCAGAGAGCTAGGTGTGTGTGTGTCTGGGGGGGCTGAGTGTGAGAGGGGTTAATAGCACAGTGGAGGTTCAGGGCTAAAAGAGAGGGGTTAATAGCACAGTGGAGATTCAGGGCTAAAAGAGAGAGGTTAATAGCACAGTAGAGGTTCAGGGCTAAAAGATAGGGGTTAATAGCACAGTGGAGGTTCAGGGCTAAAAGATAGGGGTTAATAGCACAGTGGAGGTTCAGGGCTAAAAGATAGGGGTTAATAGCACAGTGGAGGTTCAAGGCTAAAAGATAGGGGTTAATAGCACAGTGGAGGCGCGGGGCTGAAAGAGAGGGGTTAATAGCACAGTGGAGGTTCAGGGCTAAAAGAGAGAGGTTAATAGCACAGTGGAGGCGCGGGGCTGAAAGAGAGGGGTTAATAGCATAGTGGAGGTTCAGGGCTAAAAGAGAGGGGTTAATAACACAGTGGAGGTTCAGGGCTGAAAGATAGGGGTTAATAGCACAGTGGAGGTTCAGGGCTAAAAGAGAGGGGTTAATAACACAGTGGAGGTTTAGGGCTGATAGAGAGGGGTTAATAACACAGTGGAGGCGCGGGGCTGAAAGAGAGGGGTTAATAGCACAGTGGAGGTTCAGGGCTAAAAGAGAGGGGTTAATAACACAGTGGAGGTTCAGGGCTGATAGAGAGGGGTTAATAACACAGTGGAGGCGCGGGGCTGAAAGAGAGGGGTTAATAGCATAGTGGAGGTTCAGGGCTAAAAGAGAGGGGTTAATAACCCAGTGGAGGCTCAGGGCTAAAAGAGAGGGGTTAATAGCACAGTGGAGGTTCAGGGCTAAAAGAGAGGGGTTAATAGCACAGTGGAGGTCCAGGGCTGATAGAGAGGGGTTAATAGCACAGTGGAGGCGCGGGGCTGAAAGAGAGGGGTTAATAGCACAGTGGAGGTTCAGGGCTAAAAGAGAGGGGTTAATAACCCAGTGGAGGTTCAGGGCTAAAAGAGAGGGGTTAATAGCACAGTGGAGGTTCAGGGCTAAAAGAGAGGGGTTAATAGCATAGTGGAGGTTCAGGGCTAAAAGAGAGGGGTTAATAACCCAGTGGAGGCTCAGGGCTAAAAGAGAGGGGTTAATAGCACAGTGGAGGTTCAGGGCTAAAAGAGAGGGGTTAATAGCACAGTGGAGGTCCAGGGCTGATAGAGAGGGGTTAATAGCACAGTGGAGGTTCAGGGCTGATAGAGAGGGGTTAATAGCACAGTGGAGGTTCAGGGCTAAAAGAGAGGGGTTAATAGCACAGTGGAGGTTCAGGGCTAAAAGAGAGGGGTTAATAGCACAGTGGAGGTTCAGGGCTGATAGAGAGGGGTTAATAACCCAGTGGAGGTTCAGGGCTGATAGAGAGGGGTTAATAGCACAGTGGAGGTGTGGGGCTGAAAGAGAGGGGTTAATAACACAGTGGAGGTTCAGGGCTGATAGAGAGGGGTTAATAACACAGTGGAGGCTCAGGGCTGATAGAGAGGGGTTAATAGCACAGTGGTGGTTCAGGGCTAAAAGAGAGAGGTTAATAGCACAGTGGAGGTTCAGGGCTAAAAGAGAGGGGTTAATAGCATAGTGGAGGTTCAGGGCTAAAAGAGAGGGGTTAATAACCCAGTGGAGGCTCAGGGCTAAAAGAGAGGGGTTAATAGCACAGTGGAGGCTCAGGGCTAAAAGAGAGGGGTTAATAACCCAGTGGAGGCTCAGGGCTAAAAGAGAGGGGTTAATAGCACAGTGGAGGCTCAGGGCTAAAAGAGAGGGGTTAATAGCATAGTGGAGGTTCAGGGCTAAAAGAGAGGGGTTAATAACCCAGTGGAGGCTCAGGGCTAAAAGAGAGGGGTTAATAGCACAGTGGAGGCTCAGGGCTAAAAGAGAGGGGTTAATAACCCAGTGGAGGCTCAGGGCTAAAAGAGAGGGGTTAATAGCACAGTGGAGGCTCAGGACTGATAGAAATGCAGAGCGCGTCTCACAGCGTCTCCAGTGATGGGCTGGAGGTGAGATCTGGCGCCTGCTATAAAGGAGCTCATTGAAAATAATTCAGAGTGACGGCTGTGCAGGAAGGGAAACAGGGGAGGATAGGGGGAGGTGGAGAGAAAGGGGAAATGGAGAGAGGGTGAATGGAGAAGGCATGCAGAGAGAGAGGTAGAGTGAGACAGAGATTGAGAAACAGAGAGAGTGGAAAAAGAGGCAGAATGGGTAAGAAAGCTAAAAGGAGTCTTTGGAGAAAAAAACGGGACCTGTGTGAGGCTTCTTGAATGTATTATTTGTGGGAGGTGTTGAAAATAATAAACAAGAGTAAGTTAGACTATATCAAGATACATTATTATATTCAGAGAGAGACAGAAGAGTAAGTTAGACTATATCAAGATACATTATTATATTCAGAGAGAGACAGAAGAGTAAGTTAGACTATATCAAGATACACTACTATATTCAGAGAGAGACAGAAGAGTAAGTTAGACTATATCAAGATACATTATTATATTCAGAGAGAGACAGAAGACTAAGTTAGACTATATCAAGATACACTACTATATTCAGAGAGAGACAGAAGTGGTCATTATTACACCTGCGCTATTTTTGTTCCAATGATTTAAGACTGTTTGATTATTGGAAGGCTAACACCCACTGACGTCCAGGCTTTACGCGTCCTATCCAAACACTAATCCAAAACATCTTGACTACCTTGCCTCATGAGTTGAAAGCATTTTCCAGTTGGAGCGTACACAAACACAAGCTCCAATCCCCTGGTTGACACCCTAGCATGACTGTTTGGCTGTTTGGCTAGGGCTGTCTGTCGGCACAAATAGATGAGAGCTGGGGGCAGCTGGGGGCTGAGGTCCGTCTGTGAAGTCAGTTCACAGTGTAGTGGTGGCACTGGGCCGGACGTGTCACCACACAACCAAATGTGCTTGGCCCTGCCACTTTAAAGGAATGGAGGGATAGAGAGAGGGGTGGATGGAGGGAGGATTGGTGGAGGGATGGGGGGATGAGGGAAGAAGTGGTGGAAGGAGGGATGGAAGAGCAGTGGAGGGAGTGATGGAGGAAGGAGTGGATGTGGAATGGAGGGGAGGGTGGAGAGGAGAAGCATGGGTACCTCTCATGGTCTTACTATAATAATGTGGACCCTTCCAGACCTCTATTAAACCTGTGTAAAGCACATCTCAGACACAGGACATGTTTTATGGTAACGCCAGCACGTTAAGCACACAGGGAACCCAGGGAGTGGCATGCAGGGGTTAATAAGGTTTGGTGCTCACCAGGTGGGGGTGGAGGGGGAGAGGGATTGGTGGAGAGGGGAGAGGGGAGATGGGAGAGGGATGGGTGGAGGGAGGAGAGTGGGTGGTGGGGATATGGGGTGACTGTGCGTTGGTGCAGGGAAAGACCCTGCTGGGAGTTGGACCCCTGTACCGGCTTTAGACACCCGCAGATCTGAACTGTTCAAACTTATATCTGGATGATACATACTATGTAGGTAGGCCTACTGTATGTGTGATTAATGAATGTGTTCATAGAAAATATGAATTCATGAGTATCAGCGCTCGAAAGTGAGTCGGCCAATGGTCCATTTAATTGTCAATATCAAAACTTGAAAAGCGATGGAGGGGTTGGAAGCACTACCCCATCCCCCATACAGGCTCATGGTGCTGGCCCCACAATTCAGAACACTATGTCTGTGGTGAGATATTGAGCTGACGCTGCACATTGCACACTGATTTACAGTATATAAAAGACCATCTCAGAGCTTCCAGGAGGAACCCAGGCCTTGTATTTCACTGGCACACAGCCTTTTAACTCTGTGAAGAGAGAAGTCTGTTGAGGTAGGGAAGGGATAGAAAGTGCTTGAAGTTTAGAGGCAACTTTAAAGCCAGCGAAAATCATAATTCCAGAATCACCCTAACAAATCAAATCAAACATACTTTCCTGTGAATACACTAAACAACAGAAAAACACAATCGTTCGGAGAAGAAGTTTCTGAACGCTCCCCCCATCATCCCCCCATCATCTCAAACTGGAATCAAATCACGGCAGCGCCTGCCTCTCAATAGCTGATCAATTTAGCGTGGCTGGGAACATTGCGCTAAACATCGACGGAGTCATTTTCTGGCATATTAATGTTTACATCCAATCAGCAGGATGTGGGGGTGGCCTAATTAACTCAATCAGCTGGTGGAATGCAGCGTGAATGAGAACCCCACCTAGAGACCACACAACATTGATCACTCCAGCCCGCTCTCCACTCAATTGTTTCTTGACAGCACTTCAGAGCTGCTGAATTACCACACAGGCTACATATGGTGATTAGAAAAGTAGTGGGGTTGTTCTTTCTTTGCCGTATTCTTCACATTAGGAAGAAACACCAGGCATCAAAATGCTTGTATGGTGAGGGGTTTAAATTGTAATAGCTACATGATATGCTTGATCATTTCAGTTCAGCCGACTGTTGTAATTTCGTTCTCCGAGGCACAGCAAAAAAATTATCAAACTGGTAAAAATGTTCTTCGTTTTAGAGAAATAATTTATTTTTCCGTGGCATGAAATTTATCAAGAAATTGATTGGTGATGGGACATGGTGGAATGCAGACAATTTCTAGTCAATCAGTGAATTACACAAAATAATGCTTTCACTCTGAGCAGTTCACCTCCCATTTTCTTTCCAACCAGACTCGTTCTGCTGTGGAGGATTGGAGATGGTTGGGTAGAAATATCAGTCCCAACCAAAACACAATAATAACAACCTACATCACCCTGGTGTTATCTTCCCTGGTCCCAAACACACCCCACCTCTCTCTCTATCCATCTTTCTCCCCATCTCCTTCAATCCCCCTCTCACACTCATTCTCTCTCTCTTTTTCAAACTAGCCTTGCTTCCTTACCTCCCTCCCCATCTATGAAAAAGCAGCAAATAAAAAGTTACATTAACCCTGCACTGACCTTTCCCACGCAATACACTGCAGCCTGATGGGCTAGACCGGGAGCTTCATCGAAAAGCTGTCACTCTGCGCCACCCCAAGCACTGCCTGGGGAACATTTACCGGATAATTAATATATTAAATGCATGAAAAATAGTTACACAGGGGCCCCTTCGTCAGCTCTTCCTCGGCGCAGGTAGAAGAGGGATACAGCCTGTGAACCATCAATATACAAGCATCTCCCTTCAATGGACCATCATAAAAGCTGCTCATAATTTTATGGCTTCATTCACAGCCCCCGCTGTAAAGGAAGGCCATATTTCCTCGTAATTCACCCCGGCTTTTTTATGATTTGGCGGTTTTAAGCCGCCGCAATTATAGAGGTGCTCCTGGCCCTGGCGTGAAGGACGTGCAGGGGTCAGCGGTGGCGAGCTGTGAGCACCATGACTGAGCGGGACAGAGGGCTCAAAACAGGCTAAAAATACACCGCCTGCTTCGCTGCACCGCCCCACGTTCACACTCCCTGCCACAATGCCTTACCCATCACCACCATCTCTGTTTCCACACACACATACAGTACAATGGAATGTAATGTGTTTATGAACACCATACACTGTGCTCCTGATTACAAAAATGGCAGAAAAGCATAACTGAAAAGAAAAGTTGTTGTATGCCACTGAGTAAATTCAATTCATCTAAGGAAACATAAAGGAATACCCCCCCCCCCCCTCCCCCAACCCTCACCTTTCCTTATGTAGGAAAGGGGACTGAGACTGAGTTTTCCAAGCAGCACAGATGGTAAAGGATATTAAAAGAGGGAAAAGTATTGGAAAGACACAGTAGATTTGGTAATTCATCAGACATTCCTCCCATGCTCTTCAGATTGACACAATTCGGATTCAGCAGCTGGAATCTCTTTGTCTGAGGTAAACATTGCATTTTGTTTAGGAAATGAGAAATTATTTATTTTGAATATTGAAATAACTGGCTGCTCTCTTCCTAGCTGACTCCATTTTCCCCTACATAGTTCATAATTAAACTGCTGCCTGCAATTTTCATGGAACATTAACTTGAACCACGTGATGATTTTGATCGCCACGGAGACACAGATGAACAAACACACTGACTGACATGTGAACGCAGGTAAATACAGAGGCATGTGAACACAGGTAAATACAGAGGCATGTGAACACAGGTAAATACAGAGGCATGTGAACACAGGTAAATACAGAGGCATGTGAACGCAGGTAACTACAGAGGCATGTGAACACAGGTAAATACAGAGGCATGTGAACACAGGTAAATACAGAGGCATGTGAACACAGGTAAATACAGAGGCATGTGAACGCAGGTAAATACAGAGGCATGTGAACACAGGTAAATACAGAGGCATGTGAACACAGGTAAATACAGAGGCATGTGAACACAGGTAAATACAGAGGCATGTGAACACAGGCAAATACAGAGGCATATGAACACAGGCAAATACAGAGGCATGTGAACACAGGCAAATACAGAGGCATATGAACACAGGCAAATACAGAGGCATGTGAAAACAGGAAAATACAGAGGCATGTGAACACAGGTAAATACAGAGGCATGTGAACACAGGTAAATACAGAGGCATGTGAACACAGGTAAATACAGAGGCATGTGAACACAGGTAAATACAGAGGCATGTGAACACAGGCAAATACAGAGGCATGTGAACACAGGCAAATACAGAGGCATGTGAACACAGGTAAATACAGAGGCATGTGAACACAGGTAAATACAGAGGCATGTGAACACAGGTAAATACAGAGGCATGTGAACGCAGGTAAATACAGAGGCATGTGAACACAGGTAAATACAGAGGCATGTGAACACAGGTAAATACAGAGGCATGTGAACACAGGTAAATACAGAGGCATGTGAACACAGGTAAATACAGAGGCATGTGAACGCAGGTAAATACAGAGGCATGTGAACACAGGTAAATACAGAGGCATGTGAACACAGGTAAATACAGAGGCATGTGAACACAGGTAAATACAGAGGCATGTGAACACAGGCAAATACAGAGGCATATGAACACAGGCAAATACAGAGGCATGTGAACACAGGCAAATACAGAGGCATATGAACACAGGCAAATACAGAGGCATGTGAACACAGGTAAATACAGAGGCATGTGAACACAGGTAAATACAGAGGCATGTGAACACAGGTAAATACAGAGGCATGTGAACACAGGTAAATACAGAGGCATGTGAACACAGGTAAATACAGAGGCATGTGAACACAGGCAAATACAGAGGCATGTGAACACAGGCAAATACAGAGGCATATGAACACAGGCAAATACAGAGGCATGTGAACACAGGTAAATACAGAGGCATGTGAACACAGGTAAATACAGAGGCATGTGAACACAGGTAAATACAGAGGCATGTGAACACAGGTAAATACAGAGGCATGTGAACACAGGTAAATACAGAGGCATGTGAACACAGGCAAATACAGAGGCATATGAACACAGGCAAATACAGAGGCATGTGAACACATCCAAATACAGAGGCATGTGAACACAGGCAAATACAGAGGCATGTGAACACAGGAAAATACAGAGGCATGTGAACGCAGGTAAATACAGAGGCATGTGAACACAGGCAAATACAAAGGTATGTACATGCTCAGTACGTCAGTTGTATGCACCTACAGTACATCAGTTGTATTCACCTACAGTACGTCAGTTGTATGCACCTACAGTACGTCAGTTGTATGCACCTACAGTACATCAGTTGTATTCACCTACAGTACATCAGTTGTATTCACCTACAGTACATCAGTTGTATGCACCTACAGTACATCAGTTGTATGCACCTACAGTACATTGAGACACAGAATCCCAGTAACTGCTTCAGACCGCACAATGGGCCCAAACGCTCTCATCCTCCTTTTCCTTGGCTTTGGAATCAGCTTAACTGCATTTCACACAATGCCCTCCCACATACTTGTGTATGCGTGCCTATCCGTTACCAAGAAACATCCCCCGAGACCCAGCCCATATTAATAGTCCTATTCATTATATATTACTCTTGTCAAAGGGGTGGTGGTGGTGGGGGTGAGGGGTGAGGGGTGGAGGGTGGGGGTGTGGGGACGGTAGCATAATACTGGCCCGAAGACAAACTGAGATCCAGGAGTAAGCCAAATTCATTTTCTGGAGCAAACGCCCCGATTCCACCAAATTAAATTCTGTACCGTTAGCATTTTATAATGTGACACAAATGGCTCTCCGGCACAATTTAAAATCCAAATAGTGAATCGGGGGAGTTCTGACAACGCCTCGATCACAGCTTTATTCAATGCTAGCAGAAAACAAACAAAACAGATCACTGGGACTAGAAGGTCAGTTTAACCCTGCAACAGTGCTCAGTGGTAAGCTCTATCTACGGCATGCTACAAAGGACAATTGGCTACATCAATAGTCAATACTGCTGAGCAAGTATGTGAGCTATACATACCTGGGGTGGCAGAGAGTTCCATGTAGTCATGGCTCTATTTAATACTGTGCAATTCCCAGCCTCTGTTCTGGACCTGGGGACTGTTTGGTACTGATGAGTGTCAGTACGTCAGTTGTGTGCCAAATGCTTGAACAGACAGTTTGATACCTTCAACACCTCCCACAAAGGCCAATAGTGATGCAACTTTGACATGTGTACCACTGACATTCACCCTCCATCTATATCTTCATGGAATACATGCTGCTCTGTTCTGGACCAACTGCAATGTTCCTATATCCTTCTTTACCGCACATGAACACACTGGGCAGTATTCCAGGTGGTCTATGCTCCAACTGTGAAGGATAGCAGTGGATACCAGTGGAGGCTGCTGAGGGGAGGACGGCTCATAATAATGGTTGGAAAGGAGCGAATGGAACGGCATCAAATACATGACGTATTTGAACCATTACCCTCATTCTGCTCCAGCCATTACCACTAACTAACCTGCCCTCCCCAATGAAGGTGCCACCAACCTCCTGTGGAGGATACAACAGCCAGAGAGTATGATTACTAGATCTGTGAATGGAACAAATAACCAGGGTTACAGTGAGACCAGGAACCATTCCATAATCTGATTTCAATTACACAAGTGAACCCTGATATGAAACAGTTTTTATAATATCATCCCGTGTCTAAAAAACATGACATTTACATAATGTAAACACACCAATGTAATCGAATGGCCACAGTGTTTTAAATTGAAGCGTGTAATGAGCAGTACATAAGAGTGCTGTATTGTAACAGTCAGGTCTGCTGGGTCGAGTAAAACAGTGTATTCTAAAGATATGGAGGGAGTAACCAGTAAGACAGTGTATTCCAGAGATATTTAGGGAGTAACCAGTAAGACAGTGTATTCCAGAGATATGGCGGGAGTAACCAGTAAGACAGTGTATTCCAGAGATATGGAGGGAGTAACCAGTAAGACAGTGTATTCCAGAGATATGGAGGGAATAACCAGTAAGACAGTGTATTCCAGAGATATGGAGGGAGTAACCAGTAAGACAGTGTATTCCAGAGATATGGAGGGAGTAACCAGTAAGACAGTGTATTCCAGAGATATGGAGGGAGTAACCAGTAAGACAGTGTATTCCAGAGATATGGAGGGAGTAACCAGTAAGACAGTGTATTCCAGAGATATGGAGGGAGTAACCAGTAAGACAGTGTATTCCAGAGATATGGAGGGAGTAACCAGTAAGACAGTCATACATAGAGCCTGCTTCAATCTGATCCTCATCAAATCTTTCCCCCAACAATATTTTCTGTTCTACAAATGTCCTTATTTTACCGTCACAAACATTATTTTACAACTGATTATGCTTAATACACCACCAAAATGTTAATGAAATTGAGCAACGATTACTCCATCAAACTAATCAAAACATTTATTTTTGTAGAGCAAGAACAATGTTATTTATTTAGGTTCTAGGTTTTCTGGAATGCAGGTTTGTTTGAGTAGCACCATGGGTATTCTCTGTTGGAAGCAAGCATCAGCAGAAGGCCCAAAAACAGCAACACAAACCATGTTTGTTTTTATATCCTAATTAGCCACGGTTTATAAATAGCATGGCAAATGAAGGCAAATCTCTGGTTTTGGCCCGGTTGTGATTGCCCTCCGACAACATCTCTCCATCCTCCTCCCCGTGCAAGAGGAAAACAAACTCATACGCTGCTGCTATATGAAAGAAAACAAGGGACAGGAAAAAAACATGCGGTTGTAGCCAAAGTGGCGAGCCAAGCATTGTGAGCGTACAATACGGAATATAGGTGATCCCTGAGAGCTGGCGCTAAGCAGGCCTAATCCTGTTGACAGAGAATGGGCACAGGGAGTCATGCCAGGGTCGCATTGAGCTGTGGCTGTATGGAGCACCAGGGGAATTACTCACCATGGCAAGGGTGGTCCTCCACCACCACGAGCCTGTCTGAGCCCGCCCACGGCTGGGCTGCCAGCGGGTACCAGCGGCACTGGGGTGAGCATGCCAGCCAGCCACCTAGGGTTCTCCCTTAACCCCCCCACCCTCCTTCCTCCTCACCCACTCTGAGCCCTGCTGCAGGCCAAGCCTCCTATATTGCTCCAGCTTGGAAACTGGCTTGGGACTTCCTATATGATTCAGTGGTGGTGACATGTTGGTGTGCCTGAAACTGTGGCCCCAATTAGGTGGGCATTGAGGGCTTAGCCAAAGATTAGCCAACGGTGTAGGGAGGGGGTTGAGGAGGGGAGAAAGCCTCCGTCAACACGTGTCATCACTGTTACTCCGTGTCAGGTAGCAGCGACAATGGAGACAAAGAAACCTGCTGGAATCTCATCTCTCTTCTTTAGGTTTGATTTATATTATAGGCAGAAACACTAAAGACTGACTACTAGAGGGTGAGTCTAAGACGTCTAAGAGACAGTCTGGCATTGTTCCTCAAAGTGCACGTGTCACTCCTAATTCCTTTAGCTCTGACTAGCAGCACGTCAGTCTTAACGCTGCTGCAGTGAGGTTGCCTGGATCTCAGCTCAGATTCTCCTAAGGCATTACAAGAAGTGTCATCGTTTTAATGCGATGATCTAGATTAGGGGCGATCTAGAGTAGAAATGCACAAAGGGAGATATTATTAACTCTCTTCAGTACTTTAGCTTTCTGAGTTTCGCTCCTCCCCTCCCCCATCTCTCCACCTCCTTTTCCCTTAAACTATAGAATATTCGGCGGTTAATCAGGTTGTGTGCAGGTTAGCAGGGCTATGTAGTGGAACACCTCTTGTTGAGACCACCATGCACCTCTTTGGGTCCATTGGGATGGAGTGATATGGACAAAGAGGGAGGGACACCCCTGGGGGGCATTAATCATCCCTCCATCCCTCCCTTTATCCCTCCAGCTCTCCTTTATGAAATGTGTCTTGATGACCTAATTGATGGAAAGGTAAAGGCCAGCCGTCCCACTCCACTGCATCCAAGAAGAGAGCTGGGACAGGTAACGTTACCATGCACACACACACACACACACACACACACACACACACACACACACACACACACACACACACACACACACACACACACACACACACACACACACACACACACACACACACACACACAAAGTGTACTACAGTTTAGGCCTCTTGCACTGTGGGCATCTTGCCCTGTCATAGGAATCACATTGGCGCATTTCCCACCATGGCCTATTACAGTATGGTGTGGATGTCAGTGGAACTTCCCCAAAACTGTTCCACATCACAGGCTTCAAGTCACAGCCCCAGCCAGCCGTCAAGGTAATGGTGGTAGAGGTCTCTGGCGAGACCCAGAGAGAGACAGACAAATCCCATTTTCAGTGTGTTGTCTAATGCTAACAGGTTTATCTCTACCCCAGAAAAAGGCAGAACATTTCAGGTTGCGTTCCTTCATGCGATCTGCATGGCTGATGCTATGGCCATGTAGGAAACTCACTACAGAGGAGAATAAGGCCAAAGGCATGGCTTTAGACCAGCAATGATGTCCATACACTTTGCAGGGGAGGATTCAGTCAGGGAATGTACACACTGTGTTAGGGTTTACATGGGATGATTACAGTGTGATAATAAGGGTATGGGTCAGTCCATTATGTAACAGCCAAGGTACAATATCAATAGGAATCCCACATCACATTGGTAATTACTAACACCAAGCAGTGAGCTATGATTCTGAGCCGCGGGTCTATGCTCATACCGGCTCCCAGTGTATTCTGATATCACTTGTCTGATCACAATAAATATGATAGACATAAATCAAACTATAGTGTAAGTGTTGTGTATAGAGTACATGTGTTGTTTGTGTTTGTGTGTGCACGCGCGCGCGCACGTGTGCAGCCCCAGGCCCAGCAGCTGTGAGCAGATGTCATTGTAAGTGAGCAGGGAGTTGGGAGAGAGAGAAATGTGCTGGGCCAACCCTCTAATTTACGCATGAGTGGAGCTGCACCACCGATATTTACATTTAAATTGATGTTTCAGATACTTAATTAAAGACGAGGACTGGGCTCTTCTGGTCGACGGCAGCTTCTTCCTCATCCTCCTCGCTGGAGCTCACAGACCGCTCACTGGAACCCAAACCCGGCAGAATATTCCACCGGCACCCAGGCCAGCTAATGACAATAGCTCCTGTTCCTGTCTGTTCCCTTCTCTCTATGGTAATTTCAGAGTACATTACTGAACACACAATGCCCCCTGGTGGCTTGCTATACTCCACCAGAACTCACCACAACAACAGAACTCTTCCTGTACTCCAGCCAGTACTCATAAAGTCACACAACATCAGAACTCTTCCTGTACTCCAGCCAGTACTCATAAAGTCACACAACATCAGAACTCTTCCTGTACTCCAGCCAGTACTCATAAAGTCACACAACATCAGAACTCTTCCTGTACTCCAGCCAGTACTCATAAAGTCACACAACATCAGAACTCTTCCTGTACTCCAGCCAGTACTCATAAAGTCACACAACATCAGAACTCTTCCTGTACTCCAGCCAGTACTCATAAAGTCACACAACATCAGAACTCTTCCTGCATGTATAGTCTCGCTGTGACAGCCAGCTGCCCTGATAACACTGTCAGCTCACTCTACTCAGCTAACCCACTCTGAAGACCCTGTGTTGCCCTGGAGGCTGTTTTGGACCTGTCATCATCAGACATATATGAATACACCGCTGTTTCTCCTGTACTTTCTGTCTTGGGCCACTGAAGCAACATGTATTTATATTAAAAATATTATATTGCAACTCCTGGCTGTTAAAAAAAAAAGACACACCCAATGAGGGAAGGGAGTTAGGCTTTGTCTAAGTAATGGTGGGGGAGACTAGTCTAGGATGGCACTACACCACTATACAGTTTTATGAGGGGCTGTGATGGAGCCAGGGCCGTACTGCAGAGGCACTCCACTCCTGATGAACCACCCTCCCAGCATTCTCCTCTCCTCTCTCCCCTGCCCCTGGACCCTTAGAGGGGCTCCTAGCCGCTTGTAGCACACACCCCTCCATCACCACCATTTCCTCCCAAACAGCCTTCTAATAGATTTTAAAAGAGGGTTATTAACATTACCTGCTAATTATGTTAAGGACCTAATTAGGGAAAGAGAGAAAAAAAATCATTTTTTTGTCTAATTAGGTTTTGTCTCTAAGTACGGCCTGATAACCAAGGGAATGCTGCCTGCATGGAGATCTCCATAGAAATGAGAGTGCAATGAGCCAGGGAGAGAGAGGCTCCTCTCCTTCGGAAAAGAAGTTAACCCTTTAAGTCGGAGACTTGACTCTATTAACAGCGGAGCTGGCAGAGGGCAATTACCAGCCAAATGGTTTATTTAGGACGTGTTCATCTGGGAGTGGGAGCTGCATCATTCAGTGCGTTAATAACTCAATACAGGGCTTCATTACCGATTACAGTCACTGGATGGTAATACCTTCCTGATAGCCAACTGAAGCCTGATGCTATCAGCCCCGCCACTGAATTATAAGGAATGAGACCTAATTTTTCAGTTGCTCGGCTCGTTCCCCTGCTGTTTCCTCCACTCAAGTGCTACCCAGTGGGTGTGTTGCCACAGTCACTTCCCTGGGGTTCCAGACTAAGGCATGGGCATGGGAAGAGACAACGTACTAGACAACTACTCAGCCACAGTCAAAAAGGGAGAGATCAGATCCACTTTACAGAAACATCATTACTGAAAAGAGAGAATGAAGATTGGCAGGGTCTACACTCTTAGAAAAGGGGTTTCAAAGGGCTTCTTTGGTTGTCCCCATAGAATAACCATTTTTGGTTCCAAGTAGAAGCCTTTTGGGTTCCATGTACAGTTCATTTGTAAAGTATTCAGAACCCTTCACTTTTTCCATTTTGTTACATTACAGCCCTATTCTAAAATGGATTAAATCATTTTTCCCCTCATCAATCTACACACAATACCCCATAATGACAAAGGAAAACACTGTTTTTTTGTGGCAAATGTATAAAATAAAATAAACTGAAATATCACATTTACATAAGTATTCAGACCATTTACTCAGTACTTTGTTGAAATTACAACCTTGAGTCTTCTTGGGTATGACACAACAAGCTTAGCACACTTGTATTTGAATTTCTACAATTCTCTGCAGATCCTCTCAAGCTCTGTCAGGTTGGATGGGGAGTGTCGCAAGTCCGGGCCACTCAAGGACATTCAGAGACTTGTCCCGAAGCCACTTCTGCATTGTCTTGGCTGCGCGCTTAGCGGTGTTGGGTCCTATTGGAAGGTGAACCTTCACCCCAGTCTGAGGTCCTGAACACTCTTGAGCAGGTTTGCTCCGTTCATTTTCCCTCTCGATCCGGACTAGTCTCCCAGTCCCTGCTGCTAAAAAACATCCCCACAGCATGATGCTGCCGCCACCATGCTTCACAGTAGGGATGGTATTGGCCAGGTGATGAGCAGTGCCTGGTTTCCTCCAGACGTTACGCTTGGCATTCAAGCCAAAGAGTTCAATCTTGGTCTCATCAGCTTGTTTTGTGTGCTTTTCCAAATAAGGTCCAATCAATTCATTTTAAAACAAGTGGACTCCAATCAAGTTACAGAAAGATCTCAAGGATAATACATTTTCAAAAATGTCAAAAAAACTGTTTTCGTGTTGTCATTATGGGGTATTGTATTGATACATTTTAGAATAAGGCTGTAACATAATAAAATGTGGGAGTCTGAATACTTACAGAATGCACTGTATATACAACCCTCTGTGGTAGAACCCAAAAGGGTTATTCCAAGGGTTCTCCTATGGGGACAGCCAAAGAACCCTTTAGGTTCTAGATAGCACCTTTTTTTCTGAGAGTATAGGGGAGCAGAGCAGAGTCCAATGCCACATCCTGGCACTAGCTCTGAGGTCAAAGGTCAGTAGATGAGGTGTGCCCTCGTTGCATAGGAAGGCACATGAAGCGTTAAAAGATGCCCGATAGTGATGGAGAAATGGCGGTGCAAAGAGGGGGCAGGAAACAGGGTTTGCATGTCATCTCTGGTTACCACCATGCTAAAGGTAGCCTAGTGAAGGGCCCTGGCAACAACCCGCTTCCTGTGTGATTACATGTTTAATTTACTTCACATCTAAAAAAAAAATGGTCTACTATGACAGAGCCAATTTGTAGTGATCCCCGTATGAGTGTCAGACAGGCAAAGTAAAGGGTGTTTCTGCAGTGAAACCTCTCTCCCTACAAGCCCTAATGGAATCTCAATGAACCCCCATGCCGCTGGGTCCGCCAGAGGCAGACAGCCCCGCCATTACAGCCAAGGACCCTCCTTCACACGCTGCACGCCTCTCACTCACTCCTGTTATTATCACTTCAACCATCCTGGGTAAAGAGCCAGGAGGTCTGAGGGGGGAGAAACAGTACCAAAGGGAGGGAGGTTACCATCACTTACAGCCATGTACCTTGACATTCTCCAGATCCAGTTGGCTAGGGGAGGGGGGCCAAATAGCAGCCTTCTAAATTGAAGAAGCCGGACACAGTGTTTAAAGTCATGGCTGATCGTAGAGGAGCGCTGATGTCCAATTTTATTTTGAAACCTTGATTCATAAATAGACAGAGAAGGCATGGATATATTTAACATAGGTGTCTATCTGGCTGTCAATTTAAAGTGTCTCATTTTCACCTTACAGGGAAGAGAGAAAAAAAACTTGGTCCTTGAGTTGAAATTATTCAAATTATATTAATGTTCCATATCTTGGGAAATTGCAAATGAAATTGGCGTGCTGCAATTGAAGGTTGTGCTGTTATCTCTTGTTCATAAACATTGGGTCGTTAAGTGTTCTGCCGTTTGAAAGCCGTGAGCATATGTCCAAACAAATCAAACATAAAAGATCCAAATTAATGACTATCAGCAAAATAGAAGCAATAGATGATAAATTCAATGCAATATAAGCAAATGTTTAACATTCAAATGGAACCTGACCTTGTAAAGTTGATGGGAACGTATGATTCTCTGCATTAAAATGTTATTCAATAACATCCATTAACAATCATTTGTTTACGGTCACCTTCAATGTAAAAAAATAAAAATAAAATAAAAAAACATGTATGCAAAGTATGTCTGCATTTGCAGAGGTTCTTATTTTTCTCCATGTCCTTGGTTTAATCGAATGGCAAACTCCAACACTATGAAATGAAAATAATCAAACCCACAACCCTGGTCTTATAAGCCAGAGCAGATGCTTTCTTTCCCAAACTTGCTACCTAGACAGGTGTCCTCTCCTCTCTCCCTGCAGTAAGGTTAACATGACCCATCCCTGCGGGAGTGTGGTCTAGGGTCTAGCCTACGGTGAGAATGTTTACTGTTTTGCCGAGCCCAGCCTGACCCCGGCTGGGGGAGAGACAAGATAAATTTGACAGCTAATGTAAAAATAACAGCCAATCATAAATCAGGGAAGCAGGCATGAGTCGATGATGAGAGTTAATCAATACGGGCTTGACTTTGTCATTGTGTGAAATGGCACTCCATTTATTAACAGGGAGAGAATTTTTTTTGAGTATGCATGGTGAAGAGAGGTGAGGGGGAGGGTGGGGCTGAGGGTGTTTAGTCACTGCTACAGCCAGCAGCCAAGCGAGGCCTGCCTGCCCTGCCCAGACTGGCCCAATACAATACAATAATCAAAATACAGTATGTTCCTCAGTCTCTTACAAATATTTTTTTTTTGTGATAGACAAATTGGTAGTTACAGTCTTGTCCCATCGCTGCAACTCCCCTACGGACTCAGGAGAGGCGAAGGTCAAGAGCCATGCGTCCTCCGAAACACAACCCTGCCAAGCAGCACTGCTTCTTGACGCACTGCTCACTTAACCCGGAAGCCAGCTGCACCAATGTGTCAGAGGATACACTGTCCAGCTGGCGCCCAAAGTCAGCTTGCAGGTGACCGGCCTGCCACAAGGAGTCACTGGAGCGTGATGAGACAAGGAAATCCCGGCCGGGCAAACCCTCCCCTAACCCGGACAACGCTGGGCATATTGTATGCCGCCTCATGAGTCTCCTGGTCACGGCCGGCTGTGACACAGCCTGGGATCGAACCCGGGGCTGTAGTGATGCCTCAAGCACTACGATGCAGTGCCTTAGACTGTTGTGCCGCTCGGGAGGCCCTGTATCTTACTAATCTTGATAAGAAATTACTATGTTGATTGTGGTGAACATTTCCTATCCCAAGGAAATACTTTGGTCACTTCACTCTACTAATGTCATGCAGCAAATTATTTAACGTTTTTTCATGGTTTTTGTGCACTTTATCAGGCTGTATTAGTTCTGCTGTAATGCCTCCAGGGTTTCAGTACACGTGGCATCTAAAAAGGCGAACAACAACACTGAGTAGGTTCCACATCTAAGCTGTCTAAGTTGAGTAAAATTGCTCTTTTGGAGTGGAGAGGCTGAGACAAAGGCTCAGACAGAGACAGAAGCAAAGACAGAAGCACAGGCTGAGACAGAAGCAGAGGCTGAGACAGAAGCAGAGGCTGAGACAGAAGCAGAGGCTGAGACAGAAGCAGAGGCTGAGACAAAGGCTCAGGCTGAGACAAAGGCTCGGGCATAGACAGAGACAGAGGCTGAGACAGAAGCAGAGGCTGAGACAGAAGCAGAGGCTGAGACAGAAGCAGAGGCTGAGACAAAGGCTCAGTCAGAGACAGAAGCAGAGGCTGAGACAGAGGCAGAGGCTGAGACAAAGTCTCGGGCATAGACAGAGACAGAGGCTGAGACATAAGCAGAGACAGAGGCTGAGGCAGAGACTGAGGCAGAGGCTCAGACAGAGGCAGAGACAGAAGCAGAGGCTGAGACAGAAGCAGAGACAGAGGCTGAGACACAGGCTGAGACAGAAGCAGAGGCTGAGACAGAAGCGGAGACAGAGGCTGAGTCTGAAGCAGAGACAGAGGCAGAAGCAGAGGCAGAGACAGAAGCAGAGGCAGAGACAGAGGCTGAGACAGAGGCTGAGGCTGAGACAGAGGCTCAGGCTGAGACAGAAGCAGAGGCTGAGACAGAAGCAGAGGCTGAGACAGAAGCAGAGGCTGAGACAGAAGCAGAAGCAGAGGCTGAGACAGAAGCAGAGAAAGTCTCAGGCAGAGACAGAAGCAGAGCAGAGGCAGAGACAGAGGCTGAGGCTGAGACAGAGGCTCAGGCAGAGGCAGAAACAGCAGTATAGGGGTAGGAGTAGAGAAAGCTCTTCAGTGCGAGTGTGTGAACGAGCGGACAGACTGGCGGGTGAGAGAGGTGGCTGATTTGAGTGGGTCTGGCTGGTCTACTCTGGGGAAATTGGGCCCTGAGAGTGGAGTTGTGATTTACTCTGGGCCCCTGGCTGGTTTGTCTGTCTGGCTGATGAGCTCCAGGCTCCTAGCTGCTGGGACCCATGCCACCAGGGGATTGGTTCTGACCAATATGTTCCCATCCAGTCTAAAGGACAAGGCTAATATGCTACAGGAACCCTGGCCACGTGCTCGCTCTTCTCCTTCATTTAAAGTCCCTCTCTATCTCTACCTCCTTCGCTCACTATCTACCTCACTCTCTCTCCCATTGCTTTTCTTCCTCTCATATCAGACCTTCTCTATCCCGCGCTCACTCCCTCTCTCTCTCTTTACCACTCTCCCTCCTGATATCAGGACCTCTTTTTCCATTTTGTTTCCTCTCCCCTCGTCTTGCGCCCCCCTCCCTCTCTACCTCTCCTCTGCACTTGCTCTCCCCTCCCTCCCCCCTCTCTCTCTCCTGCTACTTCCCAGTGCTGCAGTCATTTTTCCTCACCCAAGGCTCATTGCCAGGTCCAGGGGAATGTATGGCTTTATTTGTACGGCGCTGGAGTCTTATTGGATTCCTATTGCTCTGGAACAGGAGAAACACATTCCAGATTCATCAAGGGACAATTTAATTCAGAATTCATGAAGTGTGCATCCGTCAAGGTGCCGGCTCCAAGATGCCCTGTATGTTCCCTCTGTGCTTCTTCTCTACAGCGCATCCCACTCCATCAGTTCCTCCAGGCCCATTTCCCTCCCTGATTAGAAAATACCCAGTGATTTCCTGATGTGGCTCTAAAAGATCTCACCTATCTCATAAGGTCTGACGCCTGCTTTAGATCCAGACACCAATCTACTGGGGAAGGGAGACTGGACACCAAGTTTAATAACCTTCACTCACCATACATTCTTCAGACTATAGAATTACCCAGGTTTCTACCACTGCCCTCCAAGGTGAGAAAACTTGTTTCAGCTCTAATGGGTGCTCTGTGCAGATTTATCTGGCTAATATTTGGACATACAGACACTGAACAAAGACAGAAATGTAACATGTAAAGTGTTGGTCCCATGTCTCATGAGCTGAAATAAAAGATCCCAGTCATTTTCCATACACACCAAAACATTATTTCTGTCTGTAATAAGGCCCTTTTGTGGGGAAAAGCTAATTCTGTCTGTGCCTGGCTCCCCATTGGGTGGGTCTGGCTCCCCATTGGATAGGTCTGGCTCCCCATTGGGTGGGTCTGGCTCCCCATTGGGTGTGTCTGGCTCACCATTGGGTGGGTCTGGCTCCACATTGGGTGGGTCTGGCTCCCCATTGGATGGGTCTGGCTCCCCATTGGGTGGGTCTGGCTCCCCATTGGGTGGGTCTGGCTGCCCATTGGGTGGGTCTGGCTGCCCATTGGGTGGGTCTGGCTCCCCATTGGGTGGGCCTATGCTGCGCACCTGCCCAGTCATGGGAAATCCATAGATTAGAGGATAGTGAATTTATTTAAATTGACTGATTTCATTATGAACTGTAACTCTTTGAAATTGTTGCATGTTGTACTTATATTTTTGTCCAGTATAGTTTGTTGGAACCTGTTGTCTCATCTTGCTCTGTGGCTTGGAGTTACAGCATAGGTTGTATTAGGTTCGTTCCACGAAAACAGTGCCTTTTGTGTCACTTTGATATTTAAGTAGATATTGTGCACAAATATTTCATTTTAAATGCCTGTTATATTAAATAAAGTGACCTTTAATATAGATGACAAAGAAAATCAATGAATTTATATATTTATTATGAATAAACACTTGCTAAATAAAGTGTGTACTGTGTACTCTGTGAACCCTCTGTGTACTCTCTGTGTACCCTCGGTGTACCCTCTGTGTACCCTCTGTGCACCCTCTGTGACATTAAAAACTGTAATATTTTAGATTTTTTTTTTTAGATTTTAAATATTACAATATATCTCCCTAATTTCACTTAGATTAACAGCTATACAAGACAATTAAAATCGCAGACCCTTCCCCCACCCCACACACTACTCCCAACACTGAGGTGGAAGAGGAGGGGCTGAGTAAAGATACCCAACACACTGTTGGAGAAAATATGATCCTGATGGATTGCCCTGATGATGGTAAGAATGTCGTTCAGGTCAACAGGATGATCTGAACAGTACAGGAGGCTCTCTTCTTCAGCAGATTCCCTCCCTTCACCCTTTCGCTCCTTTCCTCCCTGGACCAGACCTGATCCGCATCCTCAGTATGAAGACACTGCAGAACACGTCCGTGAACAGGACCGCAGCAAAGATACCAGCGTTGAATTGTATGGAGCCTTTGACAAAAGGATGCAGAGTGTTTCCAACCATGCCACCCTGTACCTCAGGGGTCTGTACTTGAGGAAGACCAAAGGGTGGATCACCGCCAGGTAGCGCTCTACACAGATGAAACACTGGAACAGGAGCCGTCCAACCTCGACCAAGACAAAAATGCACTCCTTGGCAGAATGAATGGTCAAATTTTTGGATGAAGTGGACATTGGTGACAAATGGAGGTGAGTAGAGGCAGTAGAGAAGCTCCATGACAGACTGGTTGATGGTAAAAATCTCCTGGTTCTCCTGAATCAAACGGACGCCAACCACAGCCACAGGTACCAGGTGTTGGTGACCGGGCCCAGAAGGCAGTTGAACACCTCCGTTCCCAGGTAGACTGGCCGACAGGTGTCATAATAATTTGTGTGATTAAACCTGGCGGTGTCAAGGAAAAGAGACGTTTGGCTCCTTAATTGCTGCACATCCTCTGTTACTTTAGTCTCTGAATAATAGGAAGATCTGCCTTCTAAGATGGAGGTAGAGATAACAAACAAGAGGAGAGGTAATTAGTGGATATGGAGAGGTGAAAGGCTTACTGGAAAACAAGTTTTATCATCACAGGAATTCAACTTAGATACGCAGAGATAGACAAAGTTATTATGAGAAATTGATTTAAATGACTGTGTTTTTTCAAGACAAGAGTTTTCACTGTACCTTCTGTGGCTTGTTCTTACCGGAGAAGAAGGAACTTCTATACCTTTGTCCAGGGGTTAGGATTCAGCACCTACAGTATGCTTTGAAGAGTTCTCAAAACAAGATGACACTCATCTAGACGAACCTAAATCTGACTTGTGTATTAATATTTTAATTAAAGTGCAACTTTTTATTTTTTTATATCACCTTTATTTAACCAGGTAAGCTAGTTGAGAACAAGTTCTCATTTGCAACTGCGCCCTGGCCAAGATGAAGCATAGCAATTTGATACATACAACAACACAGAGTTACACATGGAGTAAACAAAACATACATTCAACTGCCATTCAAATGGCCAACGTTAACGTCAGGGGTGTCCATGTTTTTTCCAGTGTTTATGGAGCCTAATTGTCTTCTAGGAGTGTTCTGTGTCAGGGCTAGAATGTTGCGTAACGATGACAACTTTAGCAAAGTCTCATGCACAGTCAGTCCACATATACAGTTGAAGTCAGAAGTTTGCATACACTTAGGTTGGAGTCATTAAAACTCGTTTTTCAACCACTCCACACATTTCTTGTTAACAAATTATAGTTTTGGCAACTCGGTTAGGACATTTACTTTGTGCATGACACAGGTCATTTTTCCAACAATTGTTTACAGACAGATTATTTCACTTATAATTCACTGCATCACAATTCCAGTGGGTCAGAAGTTCACATACACTAAGTTGACTGTGCCTTGAAACAGCTTGGAAAATTCCAGAAGATGATGTCATGGCTTTAGCAGCTTCTGATAGGTTAACTGACATAATTTGAGTCAATTGGACGTGTACCTGCAGATGTATTTCAAGGCCTACCTTCAAACTCCATGCCTCTTTGGTTGACATCATGGGGAAATCAAAAGAAATCAGCCAAGATTTTTTAGACCTCCACAAGTCTGGTTCTTCCTTGGGAGCAATTTCCACACGCCTGAAGGTACCACGTTCATCTGTACAAACAATAGTGCGCAAGTATAAACACCATGGGACCATGCAGCCGTCATACCGCTCAGGAAGGAGAGGTGTTCTGTCTCCTAGAGATGAACATACTTTGGTGCGAAAACTGCAAATCCATCACAGAACAACAGCAAAGGACCTTGTGAAGATGCTGGAGGAAACAGGTACAAAAGTATCTATATCCACAGTAAAATGAGTCCTATATCGACATAACCTGAAAGGCCACTCAGCAAGGAAGAAGCCACTGCTCCAAAACCACCATAAAAAAGCCAGACTATGGTTTGCAACTGCACATGGGGATCATACTTTTTGGAGAAATGTCCTCTGATCTGATGAAACAAAAATAGAACTGTTTGGCCATAATGACCATCATTATGTTTGGAAGAAAAAGGGTGATGCTTGCAAGCCGAAGAACACCATTCCAACCTTGAAGCACGGGGGTGGCAGCATCATGTTGTGGGGGTGCTTTGCTGCAGGAGGGACTGGTGCACTTCATAAAATAGATGGCGTCATGTGGTAGGAAATTTATGAGGATATATTGAAGCAACATCTTAACCTTTCTGATCTCCCCATCCCGGATCCGGGATCGTGAATACAGACTCAAGCTCATTACCATAACGCAACGTTAACTATTCATGAAAATCGCAAATGAAATGAAATAAATATGCTAGCTCTCAAGCTTAGCCTTTTGTTAACAACACTGTCATCTCAGATTTTCAAAATATGCTTCTCAACCATTGCAAAACAAGCATTTGTGTAACAGTATTGATGGCTAACGTAGCATTTAGCATTAGCATTCAGCTGGCAACATTTACACAAAAAAACAGAAAAGCATTCAAATAAAATCATTTACCTTTGAAGAACTTCAGATGTTTTCAATGAGGAGACTCTCAGATAGCAAATGTTCAGTTTTTCCTGAAAGATTATTTGTTTAGGACAAATCGCTCCGTTTTCTGCGTCACCTTTAGCTATGAAAAAACCCCTGTATCCAGGATTGTGTAAATCTATCAGCAAGCTCATTAGCATAACACAACGTTAACTATTCATGAAAATCGCAAATGAAATGAAATAAATATGCCATCTCTCAAGCTTAGCCTTTTGTAAACAACACTGTCATCTCAGATTTTCAAAATATGCTTCTCAACCATAGGAAAACAATCATTTGTGTAAAAGTAGCTAGCTAGCGTAGCATTTAGCGTTAGCATTTAGCGTTAGCATTAGCGTTAGCATCCAGCACGCAACATTTCAACAAAAACATAAAAGCCTTCAAATAAAATAATTTACCTTTGAAGAACTTCAGATGTTTTCAATGAGGAGACTCTCAGTTAGATAGCAGATGCTCAGTTTTTCCAAAAAGATTCTTTGTGTATTAGAAATAGCTCCGTTTTGTACATCACATTTGGCTACCAAAAAAAAACGAAAATTCAGTCCTCAAAATGCGAACTTTTTTCCAAATTAACTCCATAATATCGACTGAAAACATGGCAAACGTTGTTTAGAATCAATCCTCAAGGTGTTTTTCACATATCTCTTCGATGATATATCGTTCGTGGAAGTGTGCTTTCTCTCCTGAATCCCAGGAGAAAATGCCCGCACCTGAAGATTACGCACAAATTTAGACAAAGGACACCGGGCGGACCCCTGGAAAATGTAGTCTCTTATGGCCAATCTTCCAATGATATGCCTACAAATACGTCACAATGCTGCCGACATCTTGGGGAAACGGCAGAAGGTCTAAGCTTATTCCTGTCGCATTCACAGCCATATAAGGAGACATTAGAAAACAGAGCTTCAGAAATTCTGCTCATTTCCTGTTTGACTTATCATCTTGGTTTCGCCTGTAGAATGAGTTCTGGGGCACTTAGACAAAATCTTTGCAGATTCTGAAACTTCAGAGTGTTTTCTTTCGAAAACTGTCAAGAATATGCATAGTCGAGCATCTTTTCGTGACAAAATATCGCGCTTAAAACGGGAACGTTTTTTATCCAAAAATGAAATAGCGCCCCTAGAGATGCAACTGGTTAATATATCACTCAGGAAGTTAAAGCATGGTCGCAAATGGATCTTTCAAATGGACAATGACCCCAAGCATACTTCCAACGTTGTGGCAAAATGGCCTAAGGACAACAAAGTCAAGATATTGGAGTGGCCATCACAAAGCTCTGACCTCAATCCTATAGAAAATACAGTGCCTTGCGAAAGTATTCGTCCCCCTTGAACTTTGCAACCTTTTGCCACATTTCAGGCTTCAAACATAAAGATATAAAACTGTATTTTTTTGTGAAGAATCAACAACAAGTGGGACACAATCATGAAGTGGAACGACATTTATTGGATATTTCAAACTTTTTTAACAAATCAAAAACTGAAAAATTGGGCGTGCAAAATTATTCAGCCCCTTTACTTTCAGTGCAGCAAACTCTCTCCAGAAGTTCAGTGAGGATCTCTGAATGATCCAATGTTGACCTAAATGACTAATGATGATAAATACAATCCACCTGTGTGTAACCAAGTCTCCGTATAAATGCACCTGCACTGTGATAGTCTCAGAGGTCCGTTAAAAGCGCAGAGAGCATCATGAAGAACAAGGAACACACCAGGCAGGTCCGAGATACTGTTGTGAAGAAGTTTAAAGCCGGATTTGGATACAAAAAGATTTCCCAAGCTTTAAATATCCCAAGGAGCACTGTGCAAGCGCTAACATTGAAATGGAAGGAGTATCAGACCACTGCAAATCTACCAAGACCTGGCCGTCCCTCTAAACTTTCAGCTCATACAAGGAGAAGACTGATCAGAGATGCAGCCAAGAGGCCCATGATCACTCTGGATGAACTGCAGAGATCTACAGCTGAGGTGGGAGACTCTGTCCATAGGACAACAATCAGTCGTATGTTGCACAAATCTGGCCTTTATGGAAGAGTGGCAAGAAAAAAGCCATTTCTTAAAGATATCCATAAAAAGTGTTGTTTAAAGTTTGCCACAAGCCACCTGGGAGACACACCAAACATGTGGAAGAAGGTGCTCTGGTCAGATGAAACCAAAATTGAACTTTTTGGCAACAATGCAAAACGTTATGTCCCAACAGTGTTCCATCGTCAACTACCCTGTGTCCATCCCTACTATACATTTGGCCTACATTTCTTCTTTCACTCATTTTAAATCTACTACTGTCACCTCATTTCCAAAATAAAGATGGCTAACTATAACATCAACTACCCTTTTGAATGACGCTCTACTCTTTTTCTAGATCTAGTCTTGGGGATGAACTCCTGTGTTTTTGAGGAGCTGTCAGAACTATTGACAGTTGCAGGTGTCAATATAGTGTACAGGAGAAACAGCCAGGAGAGTAATGGCAGAGAGAGAGGATGCCAGTTATAGCTGAGGGAACCTTAAATCTACAGGACACAACACAGGGGATCAATATGCATTACACAACCTGACTGTGGTGTCCACTAGGACAGGACAGTCTACACAGGAGCTTTTAATCACGAGGCCAGCTATGGGATCATTGGTGCTTCCACTCCCACAATGGCCCGTGTCACTTCCAACTACACGAGACTCTCAGTACCATAGCCAGAATGTCTTTCTTTCATTGTTTGTGGTCAAAGCAACGTTCAACCTTGCCTGGTGCCTTCAATCCGCTACAACCACAACAACTAGAGTACGAGTCTACACAACACAAAGAACAGGGGTGATTGACATATGCACAAAATGCACCACTGACATCGACACAAGCACAGGGGGGAAAAACCTATGTGACCCACTTCCCACACACCCCTTTTCCACAACCCAGCCCCTTATCCCAGCCTCCCGTGTCCTGACCTCTGAAACTGGTTTGAAAATTTCACACAATCTCCCTGCACAGCAGTGGCTGCAGCAGTGCTGGGAGCCAATATGTTTCCATAATTGGGACTGTAACGGGGGCAGAGTCCAAGGCAATTAATCCTTTCCTCCTCTGTTGTTTCGGCCCGGATGGCAGTGACAGGGTGCTGAGTAATTGGACGGTGCTGAGTAAAAGTCCCCTCCGCTTTACATTAATATCCCTTCAACCCGACTCTAATCCCGGCCGGTTCTAGGATCCCATTGCCACCCACATCCAACCACTCCCTCTGACCGGCGACCAGCTCCCTCTGACTGGCGACTAGCTCCCTCCGACCGGCGACCAGCTCCCTCCGACCGGCGACCAGCTCCCTCTGACCGGCGACTAGCTCCCTCCGACCGGCGACCAGCTCCCTCCGACCGGCGACCAGCTCCCTCTGACCGGCGACCAGCTCCATCCGACCAGTGACCAGCTCCCTCTGACCGGTGACCAGCTCCCTCTGACCGGCGACCAGCTCCCTCTGACCGGCGACCAGCTCCCTCTGACTGGCGACCAGCTCCCTCTGACCGGCGACCAACTCCCTCTGACCGGCGACCAGCTCCCTCTGACCGGTGACCAGCTCCATCCGACCAGTGACCAGCTCCCTCTGACCGGCGACCAGCTCCCTCTGACCGGCGACCAGCTCCCTCTGACCGGCGACCAGCTCCATCCGACCAGTGACCAGCTCCCTCTCACACACACTCCCACCCAGAGACATCATGCCCATAGGGGGAGATGTGCCCCCTCAGATTGGTCCAGTTATCAATCAAGTTAAAATGTAGCTAGCTTGTCTAACTATCATAGCTGGCATGCCTGCTGGTAAGATTGGTAGACTTTAGAAAAGCAAGCAATAAATAAATGTACTGAATAAGACACAGATTTTAGCAGAGATGCAAAGAAGCATATTTAGTTTCTTTAAAAAAATAACTATCCATTAGGACGATACAGACATCTCAAGAGGTATGCATAGATTTGCAGAAGAATAAAGCATAACGATTATTGCTCTAGATTGCAGGAAAGATCTGTTTCAGGTGTTTGAAAAATGCTAAATTCTCCAAATTACAGACCGGGGGTGCCTTGCTCAGGATCACCCCCCAGCCATCCTCACATACTTTGTGCCCCCTTTGATTTTGGGGAGCATAATGCCCCAACTCCCACCTGTCAACTCTCTGCTTCGGCCAAACACAGCTAATGTACGCCCAGGTGAAGGGAACACTTAGTCAGGGTTGAAATTAAAAGGTGGAAGAGGGGAGGTGTTGAAAGCAAGACGAATAACAAACAAGTTGAGGTTGTTGTTCTCCTTTAGAACTATCAAAGGAGTTTTAAAGGAGATTTATGAGACTTTCTGTTCACAACGGACCACTTGCTGACAAAGGACGATAAGGTCATGAAAAAAAACTAATAACATAAGGTTTTTGTAACAACAAAAAAGCACATTATAACACAATAAAATGAATAATATATGTATATACATACATTACCGGTCAAAAGTTTGGACACACCTACACATTCTAGGGTTTTTCTATATTTTTACTATTTTCTACATTGTAGAATAATAGTGAGGAAGGACATCCACACCATGAAATAACACGTAATCATGTAGTAACCAAAAAAGTGTTAAACAAATCAAACTATGTTTTTGATTCTTCAAAGTAGCCACCCTTTACCTTGATGACAGCATTGCACACTTTTGGCATTCTCTCAACCTGTGCCTTGTTAAAAGTTCATTTGTGGAATTTCTTTCCTTCTTAATGCGTTTGAGCCAATCAGTTGTGTTGTGACAAGGTAGGGTTGCTATACAAAAGATGGCCCTATTTGGGTAAAAGATCAAGTGCATATTATGGCAGCTTAAAGAACAGCTTAAATAAGCAAAGAGAAATGACAGTACATCCTTACTTTAAGACATGAAGGTCAGTCAATCCCAAAAATGTCAACAACTTTGAATGTTACTTCAAGTGCAGTCACAAAAACCATCAAGCACTATGATGAAACTGGCTCTCACGAGGATCGCCTCAGGAAAGGAAGACCCAGAGTTACCTCTGCTGCAGAGGACAAGTTCATTAGAGTAACCAGCCTCAGAAATCTGCAATTAACTGCACCTCAGATTGCAGCCCAAATAAATGCTTCACAGAGTTCAAGTAATAGACACATCTCAACTGTTTTGAGGAGACTGCGTGAATCAGGTCTTCATGGTCGAATTGCTGCAAAGAAACCACTACTAAAGGACACAAATAAAAATAAGAGACTTGCTTGGGCCAAGAAACATGAGCAATGGACTTTAGACCCTTTAGACCAAATTTGAGATTTCTGGTTCCAACCGCTGTGTCTTTGTGAGACGCAGAGTAGGTGAACGGATGATCTCTGCATGTGTGGTTCCCACCGTGAAGCACGGAGGAGGTCGTGTGATGGTGTGGGGGTGCTTGCCGTTGACACTGCCTGTGATTGATTTAGAATTCAAGGCACACTTCACCTGCATGGCTACCACAGCATTCTGCAGCGATACGCCATCCCATCTGGTTTGCGCTTAGTGGGACTATCATCTGTTTTTCCACAGGACAATGACCCAAAACACACCTCCAGGCTGTATAATGGCTTTTTGACCAAGAAGGATAGTGATGGAGTGTTGCATCAGATGATCTGGCCTCCACAATCACATGACCTCAACCCAATTGAGATGGTTTGGGATGAGTTGGAGCCCCAAGTGAAGGAAAAGCAACCAACAAGTGCTCAGCGTATGTGGGAACTCCTTCAAGACTGTTGGAAAAGCATTCTAGGTGACTACCTCATGAAGCCGGTTGAGAGAATGCCAAGAGTGTGCAAAGCTGTCAACAAGGCAAGGGGTGGCTACTTTGAAGAATCGTTTAACACTTTTTTGGTTACTCCATGATTTCATATGTGTTATTTCATAGTTTTGATGTCTTCACTTTTATTCTACAATGTCGAAAATGGGATCGAACCCCAGACTGTAGTGATGCCGCACCACTGCGATGCAGTGCCTTAGACCGCTACGCCACTGAGGAGGCCCTATTGGCTACATTATTTAAAATAATAATTTAAAAGAAGACCTTCTGTCTATCCATTAGTGAATGGAGTACTGGGCCATTTGTGGCGATTGGGAATCCTTGCAGCTAAATCCAATATTCTTTAGTAAGAAGGAAGGGTCACAGAGAGGTGTGAGTTCAAAGGTCATTGAGACCACAACCAGTCTGAAGGCTGTGAGACTGACAGTATTGTAGTGACATGGTTCTGTCTGAGATAGACACTAAAACAGACACATCGCTAAGGACATAGCAACAAGAGATAGTTTACCATTTTGTTCTGTTACCTTTTCCTCTTTATTCTCTCTGTCCCATTTCTCCCAATCCTCTTATTCTCTTTCTCAAAATCTCTCTATCCTTTTTCTCAACCTCTCGATGGTGCCCTCATTTTCTCCCGCTCTCCCTGTCGCCCACATCTCTCCAGCTCCTTTTTTGGTCCATTTCTAATCTCCTTCAGTGACTGTTCTAAAACAGATCAATAGAGCTATAATAGCACTGCGCTTTGTCATTTTTATATCATTAGTTTTCTTTTTCTATGTGCTTACTTCTCATGCATCAAGAGAGGGGAAGGCAGGGGGAAGGAGTGAATACAGTAGAGCGCCTCGTAAACTTTATTCAGTATTCTATGAATTTCAGATCAGTTATGTTTCATAATGACACAGCAGTGCAGATGGCAGTGAGGAGGGAGGCGGTAGGGGGAGGGTTATGGGGGGCAGGGGTGGCGAAGGAGAAGGAAGAGGGAGAAAAGGGAAAAATCGATAGGAGCAACACACTTTTCCCCGGCATGGTGGAGAAAGGATCTATTGTGGAGGAATTATGATTTATGTCAGGGGTGGAAGGGCCGTCAGGGTGCGTCAGGGACGAAGGTGTGCGCCAATAATGATTAATGCCCCCCCCCCCTCGGTTCCGGAGACAACCCAGCCTGCACTGCTCTACCTCTCCTTCCTTCACTCCCTCTCTCTTTCTCCCTCTCTCTCTCACCCCCTTTTTCATTATTTTCCCCTCTCTCAGGTCTCCTATACCTCTCCTTTCATTTACAAAGAAGGCCTGCCCCCTCTCTCTCCTGTTTGTTGGCTGTGCATGGTGTGGGTGATGGATTCTTGGCTCCCCAGCTGTGGGGCTGCAGGACAGAGGCGGTCACTTTTAAGCTGGACGACAGCACTTTGTCTCTGCCAGGCCTGTCAGCACTCACCACACTGCACGGCAGAGAGAAAGCAAGAAGGAGAAAGAGAGAGGGAAAAGAAAGAGAGAGAGAGAGAGAGAGAGAGAGAGAGAGAGAGAGAGAGAGATGGGTGAGATGGACAGAGCTATAGAGAGCCACTGATGACGGGAATGAATAGATGGAAGATGCCTGGATGACGGGACGGAAAGAGAAATTAAGCTAAAGGAGAGGGAGAGCTTGTCTCCTCTGTCATGCCCTGGCTGTGGCAGGCTGTTGAGACAGCTCACTGATGTGAGTCTGTCTCTGAGCCTGAAGCAAGAACCATACCATGACACAACACAGACGTCTGTCATGACATAGGACCTGTAACTGTAGAGCGAACATAGCTCATCCTTAATATCACTTTCAACTGAATGTTAAAAACAGCCCATTCACTAATGTCCTACAGCACAGTATAATGTCCAAATAATAGTACACCGAGATAATAATAGTACATCGAGATGATAATAATAGTACACCGCGATAATAATAGTACACCGAGATAATAATAGTACATCGAGATAATAATAGTACATCGAGATAATAATAGTACATCGCGATAATAATAGTACATCGAGATAATAATAGTACATCGAGATAATAATAGTACACCGAGATAATAATAGTACACCGAGATAATAATAGTACATCGAGATAATAATAGTACATCGAGATAATAATAGTACATCGAGATAATAATAGTACACCGAGATAATAATAGCACATCGAGATAATAATAGTACACCGAGATAATAATAGTACATCGAGATAATAATAGTACACCGAGATAATAATAGTACATCGAGATAATAATAGTACACCGAGATAATAATAGTACATCGAGATAATAATAGTACACCGAGATAATAATAGTACATCGAGATAATAATAGTACACGGAGATAATAATAGTACATCGAGATAATAATAGTACACCGAGATAATAATAGTACACCGAGATAATAATAGTACACCGAGATAATAATAGTACATCGAGATAATAATAGTACACCGAGATAATAATAGTACATCGAGATAATAATAGTACACCGAGATAATAATAGTACATCGAGATAATAATAGTACACCAAGATAATAATAGTACATCGAGATAATAATAGTACATTTTGAGAGGTCTGCTGAGAGACTATTGCCTCTTTTGAATACAGTCAACATTGTCCTATTGTTCTTTGCAGAACCAAGGATATCTGAAACACCACTGAATGGGGGTCAAGTCTTTTCAGCGTCCATTTCTATTTCCCTGTGCTTGGTTTCAATTTACCGATTGGTCAACATTAAAAAACTAAAACCAGTAGGGAGCTCATTGAATTGAATACGGAGACAGAAAGGAAAGAAACATTAATGCAATCTTTTCGATATCACCTTTGGTCTAAAAAAAAAAGAACATTAAAAGCAGGGGAGATTGAATTTCAATGAGTGATACAGCACACCCAGACATACATAGTCCACATTGCTACACTTCGTGTGGGCTATTCAAGAAGGAACCTTGGTGTGGAAGGCAGCCTTTGGAACGGAGTCTCATTACTACCTGCGAGGCAGGGGCACCTGGTGAACTATTCTAATGTGTGGCCATGTGAATGAGACTGGGGGTAAGGGAGGTGGGCAAGGGTGAGGGGGGTGTTACAGTCTATTGTGTCCCCTACTACTTGAGTCTATATCTCAGCAGCACTTGAGGATGGGCATCGCTAGCTTTGCAGTTATCCGTTTCAGCCCATTGAGGGTAAGAGGTCACCACTCAAACACACACTCTAAAGTATATCAACTTCTTTACCAGAAAAAAAAGACAAAAGAAAAGCAGGGTAAGAAAATTATCTCAGGCGTCTATTTCCTCGCTGCATGTGAGAGAGCGGGAGGCAGCGACACAGATAGGTAGGACTGAATGAACAGAGGGAGAGAGAAAGAGAGAGGTAGAAGAATAGATGTGGAGCGCACAAGGGGCACTGGGTACAAAAGCAAGGCTGTGGGGGGGGGGAGGCAGGAACGACAAGGGAGGGAGCGGGGCTGAAAACCTCATTTCCACCCTCCACTGCCTCTCTCCGCCTTCTGTAAGAGATTACCCTACAGCGCACGAGTCGAGGGGGGTGCAGCACCCTTACTGGGGGAGAAGTGGGCGGGGGGGGGGTCACAAAAGTACATAGACACGAAAATGACATCCTAACAAGTTCCTACAGAAAATATACAAAATATACTGATACATATTTACAAAATAACAAACAGAAAATCTACTTAGCAATACCCAACAGATTTACCAGGCCTTCTATTATCACTGACTTAATTAAGATATAAATAAGAGAGGAAGAGAGGTGTGTGAGGGTACAGGTGTGTGTATATATGTGTGTGTATGTATATACTGTATGTGTGTGTATGTATATATGTGCGTGTATGTACTGTATGTACTGTAAGTATGCATGTATGTATGTGAGTATGTGTGTGTGTGTGTGTGTGTGTGTGTGTGTGTGTGTGTGTGTGTGTGTGTGTGTGTGTGTGTGTGTGTGTGTGTGTGTGTGTGTGTCAGCCTTGAACGTCTGGCGTGAGATGCGGCACCAGGGCCAGTCCTACCTCACCAATCAATAACAAATCAAGCAGCTCCAGAGAGAGTAGGAAGAATAGAGAGGAATGGAAGGGACAAAATAACTGTTCCTATGCCCTGTCTAAAGCATGTGGACGTCTGTCTATCCCTCACACCTACACCCACCCATCCATCCCATGTGTGTGTGTGTGTGTGTGTTTCTGTGCATGTGACTTTTTCTAAAAGCATCCAGTATGAATGGCTACAGGTAAACACAGGCAGCCACCAGCCTTTCCTGGCCCTCCAAAGTCTCTCTACCTCCATGTTGTCCTTCAACTCCACACCATCCTCTGCTGCCTCTTCTCTCCTCCTGTTTATTCTGTCTATCACACCACTGGCTTTCAGATCACAGAACTGAAGTTGTTGGAGGGATACTGAGGAACATACGGTTATTTCAACCTTGGCTAGGCATATTGTCTGGTATAAGAGTTGCATTTACAATGGAAGCTGGCTGTTCTTCTGCTCAAAACATGCGTCCACAGTGTCAGCTATCAACTGTACATATAGAATGATGTGTGCCGATGATACACATCACCACAAAAGGGTGGACAGTTGAGAAAGGCTTCGGCTAACACTTTGTTCAAGAATAGTATACTTTACAGTCAGTGGAGGCTCCTCAGAGGAGGAAGGGGAGGACCATCCTCCTCAGTGAATTTCATAACAATAAAAATACTGAAACATTAAAAAAGTTTGTTAGAATAGTATACGTTAAAGTATGTGTTTGTGAAAGCAAGGACATGTTGTAGAGTTGAGCCACCAGGCTCCGAATAGCACTTTACATAACAACAATATCATTGTAAAAGGAAGGCAGGATGTTTAGTGATAAGTCACATTATAGTCTCCAGCTGAAGAAGAGACGCTCACATACAATAGCTAGCATTATTTGTTTGTTTGAGCCCAAAGGGAGGTGAAATACTGAAAAGGACACTATAGACTGGTGGGTTGACAACATCCCTATAATGATACTCGCCCATCTCGGAGGCTAAAGGCTGTGTGTTGTTCTGATAGTGAATGGTCAGGTAGCTAGCAACAATGACAAGAAGCTGCAATGTGGGGAATCGTATGAGGCTCACTTCAGCTAGCATCTTGTTCTTGATACCATGTCTTCAGGTCTTTTGACTTATGTCATGTTTATGCTAATTTATCAAACATTTGCTAGCTAGCTAGCCAACCAAGAACTGTAACGATGCATTTGAGAGACAACAAGTGCTTGTTGTGAAAATGTATTTATATTTTCAATAAGAAATATGATTTAAATGTTGTCAGTAATCCTTTTATTGTTAGCCAACCTCGTCTGTTTTGTCTCCAAGTTGCGCATGCATCAATTTTGTTGACACCCGTCTATATGGCTCAGCGGTGTCTGTGGTACAATAGAGCTATACTGTCTATCCAAACCCAAAAGTGCTTTGAAAAATGTTGACTCGATGTAAAGTAGTGGTGAAGCCCTTTAGTACATGGATAATCATGAACTCATCTATGTGTGGCTATATAGGGCTGTGACACTCAGAGTCAGAGGTCCGTGACTCTCGGGTTGGCTGCCGGGAGGCTGCTACTCCACAGTTTGATCTAATTTATTACTGGCTATTAAAAGTGAGGGTTGGTTGGTGATGCTACAGGCTGGTACAGTCAGAGAGAGGAGGGCCGTGTTGCATATTGTGTGTGGGGAGGGGTGGCGAGGAGGAAGGGTGGGAGAGGGGAGACGAGGAGAGGTGGTGTCACATTGGCGGTGAAAATGGAGCAGATCCCAGCGGTGAAACTATTAGAGCCTGTGAATTATAAAACTATTAACCAGAATGTAACTTCCAATTAAAAGATGATTCAACACTGAGATCTGATGGATGAATTTTGATTAAGTGAGGACCACATTAGGAGCGTAGGGAGATGGACGCCAGTCGACAGTACTGCTACTTATGAGGCAACGGTCTAATAAAGATTTGTCTCTTTTTTGGGCAAATTAAGGTTAATTACTTTAAATACCATGGCTAGAAGCACAAAAAAATACATGTTTTATTCTCAGGACATTTAAACTGCGGGTGGATAGAGTAGGGGCCATGCTCGTCTGGTCATGGACGTGTAAGTATCGGTTAAGCATGCAATACAGTACACAAACACACAGACGCAAGCACACTGTTGTGATTACTGATGATGTCGGCCATTGCCCATTGATTGGTCAAACAGAAGAGGGGGGAGTGGATGGTTATAAAGGGACCCAGCTGGGACCAGCTGCTACAGGCTGCTGGGAGTTTACACACGCTCACAGACCACAGATTATGCCACTACACTCACACACAAGTTGGGTCAACAGTCCACCTCTTCTTGTCAGTACACCAATACACCAAGACCACAGAGGCTTTCACACACTTCAAAATCACACAGTCATGCCAATTCATACACTATAGTAACTTTTTCAGGCTTATTTTGATACCAAGACACCTCTAAGAAGAATTTCAGCCATATCAACGCACAGCCTTAGCGGCCATACTTACTGTCATGTAATAAATATACATTTCCCACTCCCTCCCTTTGTTTTGTAAGGTCTATGACAGGCGCGCGCAAGCTTTGACCAACGAGGAGAATCGAAGGGGGGCTACTCTCGTCAGGTGTTGGGTGGATCCCATTCTGTTCCCCATTTCACATGTTACTTTTACATTTATAGCCGGGGAGTCGAGTCGGTACCAGCCCTTTCTGAAGGGAGAGGGGGAAGAAGGGAGGAGGAGAGGGAAAGCTTGTCTGCTGTGTAATTGACAGTGACAGAGAGCAGTCAGCCCTGATTAGTTCAGGCTTGGTAAGCAGTTCATTACCGGCTGGGGTTGAAGGGGAGCGATAGAAAAGGGGAAGAGAGGAGAGGGAGAGGAAGAGGAGATGTGAGGAGATGTTGGCTGAGCCTGGCCACTGTATGTCGCATAATTAGAGAATACAGGCAGGGGCATTACAACATGGCTGAGTACTCCTCTGGCTTAGGTCCATTCTTTACGCGGTGCGATCACTGTTCTCATCTGAGTTCCTTGTAGTTAGTGTGGAATAGAATGTGGAACTGGACTGATCTGTTTCTTCAGTTTTGTGGATGACAGAGGGGGTGTGTGCTGCAGTGTGATGTGGGTAGCTTGCAGCAGACGGACTTGTCAGTGGGCCTATACCCACAAAACAAGTTCAATAGGCTGAAACCATAGCAGGAGATAGGGGGGGGCGGGGGGGTGAAGAGATGCTCACAGCAGCTGCTAGGCAAATAACTTATGGAAGTTTTAAATTAAAAAAAGCACACGTCCGTACAGGGCAAACAGGCGGGTGGTGAGCCAACCATGTGCTCTAATGTTCTACTTACCATACGGCACACAGAACTCTCCCCAGTGCTAAGCTCTTGGTAAAACACTGGGGGGTGGGGAGGGGGATGAGATGAGATATGGACCGAGCCTCACGGTGATGAGTAAACACTACAGGGTCTCTCCCCCCTCTTCCTCCCCTTCCTTCCTACCTTTCCTCTCCAACCGCCTCCATCTCCTAACCTTGTGTTCCGCATTGTCTCCCCCCAGTCGGCTGAAATCTCCCAGAGCTAGACTCTTTGAGCAGAACAGACTGCTCAAAGAGTGAGTGAGTGAGTGAGTGAGTGAGTGAGTGAGTGAGTGAGTGTAAGTGAGCAAGAGAAAGCAAAAGGAGAAAAATATACTATTTGTGTATTGGCAGTGAAAGGCAGCCTGATGAAGAATTGTAGAAGCCAAGGCCTGTCCCAAACGGTTCCATCATCTAAATTCTAATCAAACATTATTTACAGCTTGTTTTATTTGGGCCTCTTGAGAGACTGTCCCTCCTGCCTCTTTGCCATGGTAACCAGCGTCTCATTTCAGAAGTGTCATGCCACATTATCATCTCTGGCTCACACACACTGCCTGACAACTTCTCCCAGCCCCTGGTGAAAAAAGACAGAGCTGTGGGGTCTCTCTCGCTCCCTCGCTCCCGCTCTCCCTCCCTCGCCCTCTCTTCTAATATTGTTCTATTATTCTCTCTGTTCCTGTAGAAATTCAATGTGTGACATACCTTACCTAATTCGATACAGAACCTCAGACCTGCATCTGTAACACTACAGAAAATATGGATTTAATAATAGATAGAGTACCAATTCTCATCGTCATATAATCATACAAATACTAGATACATTACAATGATAGACAATAATTCCAGAATGTGGTAAATGAGTGAATAAATGCCTGTATTTATATTCATTTTCTTCCATAGTATTGGTCCAATGACAAATGTACTGTAAAATCAAGCAAGGCGGCTACTCGGTGGGCCACAATAAAGATGGCAAATTACACAGAGATGCAGACACCCCAATAAAACATATAATTTCAGCCCAAATAAACCACAGGTTCCATTGATTGGAAACCCACTGTTTTGATATCAAGCAAATAAAAAACAATGACAACCCCCTACCCCAGCCCATCGCAAAACATAAAATCTAAATACTGGTGAAGACCTCCACTTAACAGACCCGGTTCATGTATTTCGGCACGCAATGCAAATTAGATGCCGCGGAGGAAAAACCATGCATCCTCCGCCATCTTAAGTAACCAGCATCATTTCAGGGCTTGAGCGATTTGTCGTCCCCACTTCTTCCCGCTGTGTGAGCGGTGGCGTGCAGAGCAGGTACACATCAGCATGGTGGGCTGTGGGCTGGCTGCTGAGGCTGCCCCACTTTCTTCCCCTCCTCCTCCTCCTCTCTCTACAGGGAATGAGATTCCCATCATCAGAGGCTGCAATTTTCACAAAACAATGTGAGATCACATGGCACGGTGGCGAGGCTCGGCAGCCCCTGGCCCCTGAGGTGCCCAGCGTCTATGCAGATTGGGGGATTAATGTCCTGTGTGTGTGCGTGTGCGTGTGCGTGTGTGTGTGTGTGTGTGTGTGTGTGTGTGTGTGTGTGTGTGTTTCAGGGTGGAGAGTGTAGATTGTGTGTGTGATGGTGGATGTACCACGGTGTACCTTCTAACAAGACAGAGGGTTCAAGCAGGGTAAATGGAAAAAGTGGTCGTCTTTCTCTCTCTACATCCCTCCCTTTAATATCAGTGTATTCAAAAGGAAGCCACTAAGCTGCAAGGCCCCTCTTAAACATGTGAGACAAAGATAAGCAGTGGGCTGTGGTGGAGAGACGCAGAATGAGGGAGCATGACTTTGCCAGGGGAAAGTTTTCTGGCTGACAAACAAAAGGCTCTCGAAGGTGTCACACAGTTTGGGAGGCAGTGTTCTATAAGCATGGAATAAACAGAGCATCAAGACTGTCCATTGAGACCGTGTGTGTAGAGACTGTGTATTGAGGCCGTGTGTGTAGAGACTGTGCATTGAGGCCGTGTGTGTAGAGACTGTGCATTGAGGCCGTGTGTGTAGAGACGGTGCATTGAGGCCGTGTGTGTAGAGATGGTACATTAAGGGTGTGTGTGTAGAGACTGTGCATTGAGGCTGTGTGTGTAGAGACTGTCCATTGAGGCCGTGTGTGTAGAGACTGTGCATTGAGGCCATGTGTGTAGAGGCGGTGCATTGAGGCCGTGTGTGTAGAGGCGATGCATTGAGGCCGTGTGTGTAGAGACTGTGCATTGAGGCCGTGTGTGTAGAGATTGTGCATTGAGACCGTGTGTGTAGAGACTGTGCATTGAGGCCGTGTGTGTAGAGACTGTGCATTGAGGCCGTGTGTGTAGAGACTGTGCATTGAGGCCGTGTGTGTAGAGACTGTGCATTGAGGCCGTGTGTGTAGAGACTGTCCATTGAGGCCGTGTGTGTAGAGGCGGTGCATTGAGACCGTGTGTGTAGACTGTGCATTGAGGCCGTGTGTGTAGAGACTGTGCATTGAGACCGTGTGTGTAGAGACGGTGCATTGAGGCCGTGTGTGTAGAGACTGTCCATTGAGGCCGTGTGTGTAGAGACTGTGCATTGAGACCGTGTGTGTAGAGACTGTGCATTGAGGCTGTGTGTGTAGAGGCGGTGCATTGAGGCCGTGTGTGTAGAGACTGTGCATTGAGGCCGTGTGTGTAGAGACTGTGCATTGAGGCTGTGTGTGTAGAGACTGTGCATTGAGGCCGTGTGTGTAGAGACTGTCCATTGAGGCCGTGTGTGTAGAGACTGTGCATTGAGACCGTGTGTGTAGAGACTGTGCATTGAGGCCGTGTGTGTAGAGGCGGTACATTGAGGCCGTGTGTGTAGAGACTGTGCATTGAGGCCGTGTGTGTAGAGACTGTGCATTGAGGCCTTGTGTGTAGAACCTGTGCATTAAGGGTGTGTGTGTAGAGACTGCACATTGAGAGTGTGTGTGTAGAGACTGTGCATTGAGGGTGTGTGTGTAGAGACTGTACATTGAGAGTGCGTGTGTGTAGAGGCTGTGTTTTGAGGCTGTGTGTGTTGAGACTGTGCATTAAGATTGTGTGTGTAGAGACTGCATTGAGGCCATGTGTGTAGAGACTGTGCATTGAGAGTGTGTGTAGAGACTGCATTGAGGCTGTGTTTTGAGACTGTGTGTGTAGAGACTGTGTATTGAGGGTGTGTGTGTATAGACTGTGCAATGAGGCTGTGTTTTGAGGCTGTGTGTGTAGAGACTGTGCATTGAGGCTGTGTGTGTAGAGAGTGTGTTGAGGCTGTGTGTGTAGAGAGTGTGTGTTTTGAGGCTGTGTGTGTAGAGACTGTGGAAGTGTGGTTCAGTGACAGTGTGCAGAATGTGTGTGTGCGCGTTAGCAATCGTGCCTGCGTGCGCACAGCATTGCTGTAAAAGCACGCAGTGTGAGCCTTTATGCACAAGTCTCTCTGTGTGTGTGTGTGTGTGTGTGTGTGTAAGAGAGAGAGAGAGAGCGAGCAAAAAAGCTAATGAAATTGAGACTGTGTGGCTGGTTCCAGGTCCCTGCTGTAATTTCCTGTTAGGCAGGAGGATTTTGCCTTGCCGTGGGCTACAGCTACGGTGGCTGGCTCTGCTGTGGAGCAGACCTCCAATCAGGGACTGAACCACTCACCTCACTGACCTTCTGTGGGCACTAAGCTGCTCCCTCGTTGGGAGAGGTACTGTGTGAATACTGGACAAACACACACATACACAAACAGGGTCACCAACTGATGCATTTTTTATTTTGTACATTACATTACATTACATTACAGTACATTACATTACATTACAGTACATTACAGTACATTACATTACATTACAGTACATTACATTACATTACAGTACATTACATTACAGTACATTACATTACATTACATTACATCTTCCAGCTCACATGAAGAAACAACAATAAAGAATAGGATAAGAACAAGTAGCAAAACAAATGATTAGGGCTCAGTAACCAGAGCTTTTTAGCCAGGGCTTTTTAGCCAGGGCTTTTGGGGCAGCAGGTAGCCTAGTGGTTAGAGAGTTGGGCCAGTAACTGAAAGGTTGCTAGATCAAATCCCAGAGCTGACAAGGTAAACATTTGATGTTCTGCCCCTGAACAAGGCAGTTAACTCACTATTCCTAGGCTGTCATTGTAAATAAGAATTTGTTCTTAACTGACTTGCCTAGTTAAATAAAAAATTAAAAGCCAGGAAAGAGAACAGAGCAGTGAATCAGAGTGTGTTGGTTTGTGGCCTGAGACAGTAGCAGGAGAGAAGTGATAGTCTCTCTGCCTCCAATTCATCAGGCAGAGAAAAGAAGAAAGGCACCAGCATGAACATGAGGAACTTACTGACCCATCAACTATAAGCTGCCATCTCCTTCTTCAACACACTCATTCTCGCTTGCTTTCTCTGTTTACACAGCTGCATGTATGGTTTTATGACTCTATTCTAAGTGTGGCAAAGGAACAGGGATATCACCACATCCCATCCACGGACCGGATCCTCCCCTGACCGTATTGGATGCTTGAATGATGAGTAATCAACAGAACTATATGATGATTCTCTGCAGGCATGGAGGTAGGGGGAGATGAGGAAAGACTGGGGGAGTCTGGGGAAGCTGTGAACTCAGGCCAGAGATGGATGAAGTTGTGGCTCAGGCCAGAGATGGATGAAGTTGTGGCTCAGGCCAGGTGTAAATATACCACAGGCCTTGTCAGAGCAGGTCAAAACAGGCCTACAAAAGCAGAGGCCCTGACAGACTGCGTCTCCAAACACCACAAGACACACACAGCCTGTAGTACGTTGTGTCATACACTGAACGCAACACAGTGTTGGAGTGGTCAGAGGAGCCTGGGGCTTTGGATATAACAGTTAAGAAAGGAAGAGTCAGAGAATAAGGATCAGGGTCAGTAAGTTCCTATGTTCCCTACTGAAGGTATTGGGATTGTCTATGCATTATGTACTGTATTGGCAACACATTTAGCGTACTCCTGACAACCCTGCTCACTCAAGTGGCTACACATTTCATGGAGCAAATTAGCGAATAACTCATGAACCGTAATGAACCAAAGTGCTGTCATGTTAAAATGTATGTTGTAAATCCAGTTGTGTGTGAGGGAGTGAATAGGACAAAAGGCTATCGATTACTATACAGTATAATATTACCCCTGGTGTGGGACCTACTACACACTAAACAATGTACAGTATTATTCATATGTGTAATTAATGGGTGTCATTTCACATAACTACAATTGCAACTACAGATATATCTACCATGGAGATGCATGAGAAAGAGGCAGGGTGGGCCCATGTTGGCCTGATGAAGACCAGCTCTTGTAGCAATGAGATGCCCTGTAGATTTACACTGCTATTAGATCCACTGAAAAAACACAGTATATATCAGTTTCAAAGCAAAAGGCACAACGGCACACACACACACACTGTCTCTCTCTCTCACACACACACTCACACACATATAGCTGTGCTTATTTCAATCAGGTGACATTTGTTGTTAACGAACACTGGAGAGGAAGAGGTCTGCCTCCGGCTAACCTTTCAGCTGTGAATTATAGGAATTTACCTTCATGCTTCAATGCTTTTGCTGTTCGCTACTTTTAGTGTCTAAATCAAAGGTTGTATTTGCTACATTGGCACTTTCCCCATTACAAGGGCAGCTGTCGCACAAGCGTATGATGATGGGTAGCATTGCAGACAGCAGCACACCGCCCAGGAGACATACACAAGTCAATTCACAACAGCAACTGCAATAGTCGTCATATTACCTTCATATCCCCTTACAAGAACAAAATACTGTGTGTGTGTGTGTGTGTGTGTGTGACACAGAAACTGAAGATACACTTATGCTCCAGAGGAGGCTCCTCGGAGGAGGAAGGGGAGGATTATCCTCCTCAGTGAATTTCATTTTTTTTTTAAATGAAACAAAAAAGTTTTCCTTTTTAGATAAAACTATACTAAATTTATATTCACGTCACCAAATAATTTAATAAAACACACTGTTTTGCAATGAAGGTCTACAGTAGCCTCAACAGCACTCTGTAGAGTAGCACCATGGTGTAGCCAGAGGACAGCTTGCTTCCGTCCTCATCTGGGTACATTTTCTTCAATACAAAACCTAGGAGGCTCATGGTTCTCACCCCCTTCCATAGATTTACACTGTTATTATGATAACTTCCATGGGACGACGTCCTCCAACCTATCAGAGTTCTTGCAGAATGAACTGAAAGCTTGTCCACCCAATCAAAGTATCATTAGAATGAATGTAGTACTGAAGGCATCAGCTACAGCTAGCTAGCCCTGCAGTGCATGAAATGGGATAGGTAGTTGACTCAAAGAGAAAGACAATAGTTGAACAGTTTTGAACAAATTAATTTATTAAAAAATGGAGAAGCAGAGGGGGAGATCGCTATATTTCGTCATTTTTCTCTCACTTTTACTTTCTAAGCTAGCAAATGCAGCTAGCCAGTTTAGCATACTCAAACACCTGACTCGAACAGAGGGATGCTATGTTAGTTAGCTGGCTATAACTATCCAACACAACCCTGGAACTTTTCCAAGTCAAGGTAAGCTTTTGGTTTTACTAATTTATTGTCACCCATGCCCGTTGGTGTAACTGCTAAACTGCTTCTGACTGTACTGCATGATTAAAGGAGGTTTACTGACGCATTAGTTCTATTAACTATGTTGACTATGACGTTACTTTAGCTAATATGGTGACAACAATGAACGTTTTTTAGTCCACAAATGAATGGAAAAGGTGAGAGGAGGAGAGCTGTAACGGCGTTCTTCGTTTGTTGAGAGAGAGGACCGAAATGCAGCGTGGTGATTACTCATGTTCTTTAATCAATAATTGACGACACATGAAATAACTAAACGAATACGAAAACAACAAACGGAACGTGAAACCTAATACAGCCTATCTGGTGAACACTACACAAAGACAGGAACAATCACCCACAAACACACAGTGAAACCCAGGCTACCTAAATATGGTTCCCAATCAGAGACAATGACGAACACCTGCCTCTGATTGAGAACCATATCAGGCCGAACATAGAACTAGACCAAAACATAGAAAAACAAACATAGACTGCCCACCCAACTCACGCCCTGACCATACTAAATAAATACAAAAACAAAGGAAATAGAGGTCAGAACGTGACAGTACCCCCCCCCAAAGGTGCGGACTCCGGCCGCAAAACCTTGACCTATAGGGGAGGGTCTGGGTGGGCGTCTGTCCGCGGTGGCGGCTCTGGCGCGGGACGCGGACCCCACTTTGCCATTGTCTCAGTCCGCCTTATTGTCCGCCTCCGTGGCTTACTCACCATGCCCACCCCTCTCAATGACCCCACTGGACAGAGGGGCTGCTTGGGACAGAGGGGCAGCTCGGGACAGAGGTGAAGCAGCTGCTCGGGACAGAGGGGCGGCAGCTGCTCGGGACAGAGGGGCGGCAGCAGCTCGGGACAGAGGGGCGGCAGCTGCTCGGGACAGAAGGGCGGCAGCAGCTCGGGACAGAGGGGCTGCTTGGGACAGAGGGGCAGCTCGGGACAGAGGTGAAGCAGCTGCTCGGGACAGAGGTGAAGCAGCTGCTCGGGACAGAGGTGAAGCAGCTGCTCGGGACAGAGGTGAAGCAGCTGCTCGGGACAGAGGGACAGCTGCTCGGGACAGAGGGACAGCTGCTCGGGACAGAGGGGCAGCTGCTCGGGACAGAGGGGCAGCTGCTCCGGGCGGAGGGGCTCTAGCGGCCCCTGGCTGACTGGCGGCACTGGCGGCCCCTGGCTGACTGGCGGCACTGGCGGCCCCTGGTTGACTGGCGGCACTGGCGGCCCCTGGCTGACTGGCGGCCCCTGGCTGACGGGCGGCACTGGCGGCCCCTGGTTGACTGGCGGCACTGGCGGCCCCTGGCTGACTGGCGGCACTGGCGGCCCCTGGCTGACGGGCGGCACTGGCGGCCCCTGGCTGACGGGCGGCACTGGCGGCCCCTGGCTGACGGGCGGCACTGGCGGCCCCTGGCTGACGGGCGGCACTGGCGGCCCCTGGCAGACGGGCGGCACTGGCGGCTCCTGGCAGACGGGCGGCACTGGCGGCGCTGGGCAGACGGGCGGCACTGGCGGCGCTGGGCAGACGGGCGGCACTGGCGGCGCTGGGCAGACGGGCGGCACTGGCGGCGCTGGGCAGACGGGCGGCACTGGCGGCGCTGGGCAGACGGGCGGCACTGGCGGCGCTGGGCAGACGGGCGGCACTGGCGGCGCTGGGCAGACGGGCGGCACTGGCGGCGCTGGGCAGACGGGCGGCACTGGCGGCGCTGGGCAGACGGGCGGCGCTGGCGGCGCTGGGCAGACGGGCGGCGCTGGCGGCGCTGGGCAGACGGGCGGCTCAGATGGCGCTGGGCAGACGGGCGGCTCAGATGGCGCTGGGCAGACGGGCGGCGCTGGCGGCGCTGGGCTGACGGGAAGCTCCGGCAACGCTGGAGAAACGGAAGGCCCTGGTAGCGCCGGAGAGGCGGGAGACTCCGGCAGCGGCGCCGGACAGGCGGGAGGCTCCGGCAGAGGCGCCGGACAGGCGGGAGGCTCCGGCAGAGGCGCCGGACAGGCGGGAGGCTCCGGCAGAGGCGCCGGACAGGCGGGAGGCTCCGGCAGAGGCGCCGGACAGGCGGGAGGCTCCGGCAGAGGCGCCGGACAGGCGGGAGGCTCCGGCAGAGGCGCCGGATAGGCGGGAGGCTCCGGCAGAGGCGCCGGACAGGCGGGAGACTCCGGCAGCGCTGGAGAGGAGAGAGCCCCTGCAAGGATGGGCCGGAGAGACAGCCTGGTACGGGGAGCTGCCACCGGAGGGCTGGTGCGTGGAGGTGGTGATGGATAGACCGGGCCGTGCAGGCGCACTGGAGCTCTTGAGCACCGAGCCTGCCCAACCTTACCCGGTTGAATGGTCCCGGTCGCCCTGCCAGTGCGGCGAGGTGGAATAGCCCGCACTGGGCTATGCAGGCGAACCGGGGACACCGTGCGCAAGGCTGGTGCCATGTAAGCCGGCCCAAGGAGACGCACTGGAGACCAGATGCGTAGAGCCGGCTTCATGGCACTTGGCTCGATGCCCACTCTAGCCCGGCCGATACGCGGAGCTGGAATGTACCGCACCGGGCTGTGCACCCGCACTGGGGACACCGTGCGCTCCACAGCATAACACGGTGCCTGCCCGGTCTCTCTAGCCCCCCGGTAACCACAGGAAGTTGGCTCAGGTCTCCTACCTGGCGTAGCCATACTCCCTGTTAGCCCCCCCCCAAGAAATTTTTGGGGCTGACTCCCGGGCTTCCTTGCCAACCGTGTTCCCTCATATCGCCGGCTCCTCTCTCCGACTGCCTCTGCTCTCCTCGCTGCCTCCACCTGTTCCCATGGAAGGCGATCCTTTCCCGCCAGGATCTCCTCCCATGTGTAGCAACCCTTGCCGTCCAACACATCATCCCAAGTCCATTCCTCCTTGTGCCGCTGTTGCCCGTTACCACGCCGCTTGGTCCTGTTGCGGTGGGTGATTCTGTAACGGCGTTCTTCGTTTGTTGAGAGAGAGGACCGAAATGCAGCGTGGTGATTACTCATGTTCTTTAATCAATAATTGACGATACATGAAATAACTAAACGAATACGAAAACAACAAACGGAACGTGAAACCTAATACAGCCTATCTGGTGAACACTACACAAAGACAGGAACAATCACCCACAAACACACAGTGAAACCCAGGCTACCTAAATATGGTTCCCAATCAGAGACAATGACGAACACCTGCCTCTGATTGAGAACCATATCAGGCCGAACATAGAACTAGACCAAAACATAGAAAAACAAACATAGACTGCCCACCCAACTCACGCCCTGACCATACTAAATAAATACAAAAACAAAGGAAATAGAGGTCAGAACGTGACAAGAGCGCATAGATGAGAGAAGGAATACAACGTGGCTGTTAAGAAAATGAACTGTGTTTAGGTGTGATCAGGGGTGTATTCATTCTGCCAATTCTGTTGAAAAACGTTTCTTAAACAGAAGGAAACATAACGAAATTGGGACAAACATACCTGAATTTGTCCAATAGAAACTCTTGTTTGCAACTGTTGGACTAATGATTACACCCTAGATTAGCTAGATGCAGGCAAGAGTGTGCAAGGCGGTATTGAATGCGTCACTGCCTGTCCATGTGTCAATGTAGTAGCCTAAACCGTTGTTACATTGAACTAGGTGAATGGAATATGAAAGACATTCATTCAATATGCTGTAATAGAAATAAAGCCATTCTCATTTAAAAAAAAATCATCCTCCCTCATCTTCAACGGCACCAACCGCCGCTGGTGTGCTCCTATGCAAAAAAAATGAACTGCATTTCTGAAGTCGTCATCAACCCTGCTACCTACAAAGCTTGTGTTCGAAAGACTTAAAAATAAGATGGTAACAAAATATATTGAAAAGGTGTGATGCTGAAAACAGAGATAGTTGTCCTAGAGGCGATAAGATAGAGCCAAAATCAAAAATATTAAAGATATTTTTTTTGCCTTGGGAGAGCCGAGCGACTGACTCAGTATGATTTCGCAAAGCTCGAACCGTCTCCTACCCAAGACGTCTCTAATTTATTTAACGGCTCAACAGGTAATTCTTTCCCTGCAAAATGCTGATTTCTCTTCTCACGGGCTCCTCTTCAGCATGTATTCTAATTACCGGTGGCTCGCTTTGATCCGAGTCCTGCTCCTCAATATACACTGGCTCCAGCTTCCCTGGGATCTCATTTCATTAAGGAGCCTCGTCTTTTCGTTTTTGGCATGCTACTTATTTTCAGAGATACAGCTTCCGTTATGGAGGAGGGAGGGAGGGAGATGTAAAGAGGTAGGTTGTGTATGATAGCGCTAGCTGGTAAAAACAAAAAGGTGGGGGGTGAGGTGAACGCTGTCGGAGCGCTGCATGCCATGATGTTTTCCCACGTCGGTCGGATATGTGCTGGGCGGCTCCAAAACACTGTCCGTAGGGGCTTGGGGGAAACCAGAGGTGAGCTGCTGGGGGAGGCGGGGGTTGGAAACGGATTAGCTCTGGCGTCCGAGTCAAGATTACCCCATTAAAAGTTGGAGTGGAGGGTTAAGGAAGCTTTCGTTGTCTACGCCGGCTGATGTTAAGTGCTTCTGTAATTTTGCGCCTCCCAAATCAATCACAGCGTTAACACGTACTGTATAGCACACTGGACATGCTGCAGGAGACGTCTCAAAGCAGGGGATGGCAGGGGATGAGCCGCCAAATCTTTTTAACGGCTCTTTGTTCATTCAGAGGCAAACTAAGGCCTTTACGTCAGAGAGCTGGGGAAAAGTGAAAATGACAAATCCCCTAACAAAGTATCTCTGCTCTTACTGACGTATCCTCAACCATCCAGCATATACACTACATGATCAAAAGTATGTGGACAACTGCTTGTCGAACATCTCATTCCAAAATCATGGGCATTAATATGAGGTTTGCTGCTATAACAGCCTCCACTCTTCTGGAAAGGCTTTCCACTGGATGTTGGAACATTGCTGTGGGGACTAGTTTCCATTCAGCCACAAGTGTATTAGTGAGGTCGGGCACTGATGTTGGGTGATTAGGCCTGGTGAGCAGTCGGCGTTCCAATTCATCCCAAATGTGTTTGATGGGGTTGAGGTCAGGGCTCTGTGCAGGCTAGTCAAGTTCTTTCACACTGACCTCGCTTTGTGCACGGAGGTATTGTCATGCTGAAACAGGAAAAGGCCTTCCCCAAACTGTTGCAACAAAGTTGGAAGCGCAGAACCATCTAGAATGTCATTGTATGCTGTAGCGTTAAGATCTCTTCACTGGAACTAAGGGGGCCTGGCTCGAACCATTCTTCCTCCACCAAACTTTACAGTTAGCACTATGTATTTGGGCAAGTAGCATTCTCCTGGCATCTGCCAAACCCAGATTAGTTCGTCGGACTGCCTGATGGTGAAGTGTGATTCATCACTCTAGAGAATGTGTTTCCACTGCTCCAGAGTCCAATGGTGATGAGCTTTACACCACTCCCGCTGACGCTTGGCATTGCGCATGGTGATCTTAGGCTTGTGTGAGGCTGCTGTGCCATAGAAACCCATTTCATGAAGCTCCAGATGAACAGTTATTGTGTCAACGTTGCTTTCAGAGGCAGTTTGGAAATTGGTAATGAGTGGTGCGACCAAGGACAGACAATTTTTATGCACTGCGCACTTCAGCACTCCGTAGTCCCATTCTGTGAGCTTGTTGGGGCTACCACTTCGATGCTGAGCCGTAGTTGCTCCTAGACGTTTCCAATTCACAGTAACAGCACTTATAGTTGACCAGGGCAGCTCTAGCAGGACTGGAATTTGATGAACTGACTGGTTGGAAAGGTGGCATTCTATGACAGTGCCACGTTGAAAGTCACTGAGCTCTTCAGTGAGGCCATTCTACTGCCAATGTTTGTCTATGGAGATTGCTTGGCTATGTGCTCAATCAATTTTATACACCTGTCAGCAACAGGTGTGGCTGAAATTGCCAAATCGACTAATTTGAAGGGGTGTCCACATACTTTTGTATATATAGTATATATATATTATATGTTATACGCCCCCTCCCTATCTGATCAAAAGCCTAAACCTGGATAACTGGATGACTGCATTATTCCAGTGACTAAGTCCCATGAAGGGAACAGACAGAGGTTAGTCTATAACACCATTATACTGTATTGAGGAAGACATTCCCAGGAGGCCAGCATTATCTCCTGGGAGTCACAATGAAGCTCTTTGCATGTTATTACCCACAAGTCTATTCTTCAGGATAGAAGCAAGTAGGGTTCAAATGAGTCCAGTGTTCTTCTGTCTCCAGCCTAGTTACAATAGGGAGCAGGAGGGGGATGTCGGAAAGGCTTGACGGTCGGACGGACGGGGAAAAGGTCCACGTTATCTCTCTGTGACAGGACAGCATTTCCAGAGCATCGTTTTCAACCTGCGACAGCTCGCTGTGCCACCATTAACACAGTGTTAATTAAAGCACAACCCGTTCTCTCACCAGGGGGCCTGAGCCTGCCATTTACAACAACTCTACCACACTGGTAACACAATACACACACACTCTGCATACAGACAGACACACACACAGACTTGCTGAACAGTTAATCAAATGACAAGCCAGTCTATTTGCAATGACCCCCTTTTTATTGCACTGGTTGAATGAACACTCACCAGACTCTACCCACACATACCACATTGACACTCCAACACACACACACACACACACACACAAACACACACACACACACACACACACACACACACACACACACACACACACACACACACACACACACACACACACACACACACACACACACAGCTGCTACTCTGTTCATTATCTATCCTGATTGCCAAGTCACTTTTACCCCTACCTACATGTACATATTACCTCAATCACCTCAACTACCTTGTACATTGACTCGGCATCGGTACTACTTGTATATAGTCTTGTTATTGTTATTATGTTATTGTTATTTTATTGTGTTCCTATTTCCTTTTTCATTTATTTTGTGTTACTTTTTAACCCTACATTATTGGCAAAGGGCTTGTAAGTTAGCATTTCACAGTAAAATCTACACCTGTTGTATTCGGTGCATGTGGCAAATACAATTTGATTTGTTTCATAAAAAGAGCAGCCTTTCAAACAGCTTTACTGTATTTTGGAGAAGCAGTTTGATCACACAAAGGCTTTCCTTTGATGGCCACTTATAGGAGCTCTGTCTAATACTAATGACAGAAAGACCATCTTAAAACCACCATACAAATCTGCTGAAACTGGAGGATTACTGTACAATGGGCTATGCATGGCAAAGACTAACAACACAATGCACACAGCTTGCGTAAGACTCCAAGGCAAAACAATATGTGATGGAAGGACATGGGTGGCTTTTTCACAACACGGGACCACACAGGAGGTGGGAGCAGGGATGGGGGGGGGGGGGGGAGTTTGTCCATCTGTCCGTCCGTCTGTGTCTCCACATGTCACAACAATTTGGGGGGGGGGGGGGGGGTTAAGGGGTGGCGACACCCACTACGACAGGCTGACCGGTGCCGCCGTGCCACACAGAGTCCCGGTAACACGGCCGGTTACCCTCCTCCTCCGTCTCCGCTGTCAGATAGCCTGCTTTACCTGCTGCGATTCCATTAGCAGGCTGCCTGTTCCAGCACTCGAGTGTTTCTGTAGCATATTAAACAGATTAATAGAACAATGCTCCAGGGAGGGAGCGGCCTGTCAATCTCGGCTAAAAACACAAAAGCAGAAAATTAAAAAAGCCCATGGCTGAACTCCAGCACTGATAAAACGAGCTGGAATCTTGCATGGAGAGAAAGGGGGTGGGAGGTACGGATGGATGGAAAAACACAGATGGTAAATATTTATTCTCCTATCCTGCTTACTGAACATACACACGCGGACACACACAGATGTACGCTCACGCCCACACATTCATAAATCGAGCTGCTACTGTGGTGACCAGAATGACAAGGAGGAAAATGCACAAGTACATACTGTAACAACAAGAACACAAGGAACCTTCCGTTACACCAGGAGAGGCTGCATTTTATAGCTTACTTGGTTAAACCATAAGCTACATGTTCCTTGTGTTCCAGATGCATTCTTTTGCATTCTATGCCTTTCCTTTGTTTATTACTAGACAACTCCCGCTGTTGATTCAATGTAAATTCAAAGCAAATCCAGAGTGCCTCCCTGCATTCTTCCATCCTCTCTTTTCTGATGTGAAGGAATACATATCAGAGGAATGGATCTGTGGACCGGCATGCGCCTGGTTGGTGTAGGAGGAGTGGAGCGTCCCCTCGTGACGTCTCGTCTCATCCTGTGAGATTGGAGAGAAAATTCAATCTGGTGCAGCAGTCTGTTTCTGGGCGAGATACTGGGAGATTGAGTGAGCTCTACAGAGACCCGAGAGACTTCACTCCTGTCTTTAGATTCACAGGCATGACACTGAGAGAGAGAGAGAGAGAGAGAGAGAGAGAGAGAGAGAGAGAGAGAGAGAGAGAGAGAGAGAGAGACAAAGGCCGAAGACAAAGCCCACCTAAGGACAGCCAAAGAGCAGGCAATGTGTGTGTGTGTGTGTGTGTGTGTGTGTGTGTGTGTGTGTGTGTGTGTGTGTAGGGGACCATTGGGGCAACGATGCAAAGAAGCGGGTGGCAGATGAAGTAAATTATTCTCTGGGAGGACGGAACAATATATCATAAACTCAACCCATTTCAACAAATCACCATTGGGAGCCATAAAAACCTGCCACCTTTCAGCATTCATCTCATTGTTTTATCTTCAACAAAACAGATCTGAAACTAGACAATAGTGTTAGCAAAATGGGACAGAAATCAAACAGAGGCAAAACGCAGGTACAGTACTGATCTCACTCTGTGAGTGTGGATGTCGCAAATCATTTTTAATGGTCGTCATCTGATGGTTCATTACGTTAAACTATCCTGGCTAATATCCTCTAATCCATGGCTGTCCCATGTCCTGAGGCTATGAGCTCAGAGAGAGGAGGGGGGCGGCGGTGGGGAGAGGGGGGGGCAGTAGCCCAGTGTATAAGCAGGTTAATTGCCCTGGAGCAGAGACTGGCTGGGTCGCAGAAAGAGAAGCCCCATTTTAGTTTAATTGTAAATCGGCACATTCTGTAACCATGTACTGTTCTGTGCCAGCCAGGCACACCGGCAGACTGACAGGCAGCACAGAGGCAGGCAGGTTTGCAGGCAGGCAGCCAGTCAGTCAGTTTCAGGGGCAGCACCGAGGCAGATATGCTCGCAGGCAGACAGTCAACCAGTCAGTCCCAGAGGTAGCACAGAGGCAGGCTCGCAGTCAGGCAGGCAACCAGCCAGTCAGTCTCAAGGGCAGCACAGAGGCATGCAGGCAGGTAGGCAGGCGGGCAGGCAGCCAGTCAGTCCAGGGGCAGCACAGTGAAAATGCAGGCAGGTAGGCAGGGGGGAAGCCAATCAGTTCCAGGGGCAGCACAGTGACATGCAGGCAGGTAGGCAGGCGGACCGCCAGTCAGTTCCAGGGGCAGCACAGTGGCATGCAGGCAGGTAGGCAGGGGGGCAGCCAGTCACAGGGGCAGCACAGTGACATGCAAGCAGGTAGGCAGGCGGACAGCCAGTCAGTCCCAGGGGCAGCACAGTGACATGCAGGCAGGTAGGCAGGCGGACAGCCAGTCAGTCCCAGGGGCAGCACAGTGGCATGCAGGCAGGTAGGCAGGCAGACAGCCAGTCAGTTCCAGGGGCAGCACAGTGGCATGCAGGCAGGTAGGCAGGCGGACAGCCAGTCAGTTCCAGGGGCAGCACAGTGGCATGCAGGCAGGTAGACAGCCAGTCAGTTCCAGGGGCAGCACAGTGGCATGCAGGCAGGTAGGCAGGGGGGCAGCCAGTCCCAGGGGCAGCACAGTGGCATGCAGGCAGGTAGGGGTCTCACTGACTGTATGTGATGACGCGTGGGTGAGCGGGTTGTGTGCTCGGGGTGAGAGCGCTGACACATAGCGCCACCGAAAGGAGGGAGATGTAAAATGGCTGTGCTCCTCACACACGTCAAGACAAACCCCCTTGGTCTAAACATATACACACAGGTTGGTTCAGTAGGAACACCATACTCTCAGTTATCAGATGATGTGTAGGTTCTTGCATTCCCCAAAGGAAGTGTGAGTTCTCCAGTACTGAAGATAGATGCAGCCTAAGGAATCTTAGCCGCACTGTTTGATCAAAACAAGTGGCTCTGAATCTTCTAATATTTCTATACCACCGTCTCTGCCATCTTGACCTTCATATGGATGCCTTCTACTGCTCCATCCCAGAGCTCTATGCTCTCTCCCCATCCACACACAACTCAAGCCCCCCTCCTATCCCTTACCCTCTGAGCTGCCCTCCCTCTCCTCTCCTACCTCCCCCTCCTTCCTTCTTTGCATTCCTCTCCTGGGCTGGGTCCTGGATCACAGCCCGCTCGGGCTGCCCGGCCGGCCCTGTCCGTTTTCATTCCCCTCTGAGAGGACAAGTAATTTGGGAGAGAGGGGAGCAGATGACCAATGGCTTCTGACCTTTTCTCCCTCAATATAACTCCTCCGCGCCGCGCCGAGAAAGTGGCAATCAGACTAGGCAGAAGTGACACCCTGATCTGAGCATGGCCGAGCCCCACACAATCACAGTGTCACTTACCATCAATATGCGACTGTGGGCGGATGGGTTGGTGGTGGAATGAAGGGGTCTGAGGGTGAGAGTTGGGTTAGCTTAGCTGTGGTGCTGCACAGGTCAAAGCCAGGGCTCCCCTGACAACACACACACACACACATTTGGCTCAAGTTTTTCCAGGACAGCAAAGACTAACTTGCATGCTTTCTCTTTGGTCCAGAAAGAAATTTTTCTGTTTCACCAACTACAATAAGGTTACCATTTGATGCCAGTTAGTCTTGGGCTTTCATTTCAATGCACATTTTACAGTGGGGACTTGTGAGGTGGAGAAGCAGGGGCTTTTGCTCTTTTGTGAGGCCTCACCATCCAATCAGAGCAGTTGAGCTGCGGTACCAAAAACCATCCCCACTATGAAAGGATTAATTCAGTCATTCATAGCAATAGATTAGAGTGTCCATCACGGGGTCTTCAGATTCCAGACGAGTGAATTACATAAGCTGGGGGAAAATCACAGGATAATATTTCACGGCCTGCTCAATATGAGGCAGTTTCATGACTGTTACTGTCAGATGTGGCACGTGTGAGGAGGACGTAAGCCAGTGTGAAATACAATGAAACGCTGTGCACTCTGGGAACACATGTTAGAACATGAGCTGCCATGAAATAGACTGACTTAGAGAGTGGTTTCAGGAAATACACTGTGGACACCAGGGCCATTGTGGGATGCAAACAAAGTATGCACAGTTGTGGATTAATCTGTATTTAAACCAAGGAAATATGTAAAGAGGAATTATATTACAGATTTTTTTCAAACCACCTAAACTAAATGTCTCGTTAGAGCTGAGGGAAGAGTTTGGGATATAAGGAAACAAATCGTATGCCCAACTAAAATTGTTCTTCAGGCATGCTTTCCATGTTGAGACGAGAGACAGAAAGAACAAATCTAAGTGATGATATGTCTCAAAAGGGGGCATTATCATTTGAAAAGATCCCGTCAGTGTGGCTTCGTCCCCTCTGTGCTGAAAATGAAATTGTCTGATGTGCAACATTTACCTTTGGCGCGCTTGGCCCTGATCAGGCGCGAGGGTCGCGGCTCCACGTGTCATCTGGCGGCTCCATCGCCGTGCCTCCAATTTACACATCGCACTGCTCTGCATTTCAAAGGATCCCCAGCGCCAGCCTCCTGTTAGCAATCGCTATCTGGGTCCCGCCGCGCGGAGGCAAGATTAGGCCAGCTGGAGAAACTGCTCGCTGCTCTACACCCCCGTTACCCCCTCCACACACCCCATTTACATTTTCATATTAGATGTTCCTCCCCTTTTCATCCCTCCTTCCCCCTCCTGGGCCTTAACTAGCATGTCCTCTCTCTCTCTCTCTCTCTGTCTCTCTCTCTATCTCTCTCTCTCTGTCTCTCTCTCTCTCTCTCTCTCTCTGTCTCTCTCTCTCTCTCTCTCTCTGTCTCTCTCTCTATCTCTCTCTCTCTGTCTCTCTCTCTGTCTCTCTCTCTGTCTCTCTCTCTGTCTCTCTCTCTGTCTCTCTCTCTCTCTCTCTCTCTCGGAATAATCAATGAAACTTTTGAAGTAAAAACAAATAATGGAGTTCCTTAGCATTGCAGATTTCAAGTATTTCAACTATAAGAAAGAGAGCATGTTTTAGCATAACATAAATAGATCAAAGAGTTACTCATAAATCTGAGTTGGGGAAAAAAACACATTCAAACAATATTGCCAAATTAAAGTTGGAGATAAAAAGGAGTTCACAGGCTGTTATGAAATTGTGAGCTGTTCTGTGAATTTGCAACCAAGCCCGAAACATCGTACAGCGAATCCATGAGGGGGGGGGTTGTCAATTCTGAAGCAGGCCACCTCTCTCTCTCCCTCCTAGCTCCCTCCTTCCCTTTCTATCTCTCTGAGATGGACTAGATGCTTATGGAGGAGAGAGGAGAGTTTTGTTATTTGGGAGGCGGTCCAAGCTGAGACGAAAACCCTCCATTCTGAATACCTGTCTCACTGGCAGACCTCGTTTACTCTGTTTGGGGGAGAATCTCATTTAGAGGGACGCTGGATGGACTTGCAGCCCAAAGAGAAAGGGAAAAAGAATCAAAGAGAGTAAGAGAGAGATAAATAGAAAGGGAGAGAGCTAAGGTGATGCATTGCTCCAGTAAACACCCATGACTCACCCCGCATATCAAGGGCAGGGAATCACCCGCTCTCTGTCCTATTCTCATTGCCTTCACGTTGAACAAACACTGAGGCTTCACTTCCCCTTCTGTAGGTCTGGCTCTGCAGAGATGAATAATCTCTCTCTCCCAGCCCATAGAATGCACTACATTATATCAAGTCGTCTTAAGGTGCCATATAGCATCAATAGAGTATTGTGTTCCTTGGAGGGCGCCATATCCCATTGGGTACATCCAATACACTAGAGGTCTTTCAAACTCCAAACATTGCTTGCTTCTAATAAATTCAAGGGATACGAGGAAAAATAAGACTGCTAAGATATTTGAGCCTGTGAATGTGTAAATATCTGTTTGCACTTGGATGGTGAGCATGGAGTGGTAAGGAGAGAGGAGGATATATAGGGAGAGAGGGAGGCAGAGAGGGAGAGCGGAAAGCAGAGAGGGAGAGATGAAGGCAGAGAGGGAGAGAGGGATGCAGAGAGGGAGAGAGGGATGCAGAGAGGGATGCAGAGAGGGAGAGAGGAAGGCAGAGAGGGAGAGAGGGATGCAGAGAGGGATGCAGAGAGGGAGAGAGGAAGGCAGAGAAGGAGAGAGGGAGAGAGGAAGGCAGAGTGAGAGAGGAAGGAGAGAGGAGGCAGAGAGGGAGAGAGGGCGACAGAGGGAGAGCGGGCGGCAGAGAGGGAGAAAGGACAGCAGAGAGGGAGAGAGAGAGGGACGCAGAGAGGGAGAGAGGGAGGCAGAGAGGGAGAGAGGATGGCAGAAAATGAGGCAGAGAGGAGGCAGAGAGGGAGAGAGGAGGCAGAGAGGGAGAGAGGGGGGCAGAGAGAGAGAGAGAGAGGGAGAGAGGGAGGCAGAGAGGAAGGCAGAGAGGGAGAGAGGAAGGCAGAGATGGAGGCAGAGAGGGATGCAGAGAGGTAGAGAGGGAGGCAGAGAGGTAGAGAGGTAGGCAGAGAGAGGCAGAGAGGGAGGAAGGCAGAGAGGGAAGGAGAGAGGGAGACATGGAGGGAGAGAGGGATGCAGAGAGGAAGGGAGAGAGGGAAGGAGAGAGGGAAGGAGGGAGAGATGGAGAGAGAAAGGCAGAGAGGATGGCAGAAAAGGAGGCAGAGAGGGAGAGAGGAGGCAGAGAGGGTTGCAGAGAAGGAGAGAGGGAGGCAGAGAGGGAGGCAGATAGGGAGAGAGGCAGAGAGGGCGGCAGAGAGGGATGGAGGGAGGCAGAGAGGGGGAGCAGAAAGGGAGAGACCGGGGACAGAAAGGGAGGCAGAGAGGGAGAGAGGGAGGCAGAGAGGGAGGCAGAGAGGGAGAGAGGGATGCAGAGAGGGAGAGAGGAAGGCAGAGAGGCAGAGAGGGATGCAGAGAGGGGGGGGGGAGACTGGGAGCAGAAAGGGAGGCAGAGCGGGAGAGGGGGGGAGAAAGGGAGAGACTGGGGGCAGAAAGGGAGAGACTGGGAGCAGAAAGGGAGAAAGGGAGGCAGAGTGGGATGCAGAGAAGGAGAGAGGGAGAGAGGAGGCAGAGAGGGAGAGAGGCAGAGAGGGAGAGAGGATGCAGAGAGGGAGGCAGAGAGGGAGTGAGGGCAGCAGAGAGGGATGCAGAGAGGGGGAGAGAGAGAGGGGCAGAGAGGGAAGGAGGTAGAGAGGGAAGGAGGCAGAGAGGGAGAGAGGGAGGCAGAGAGGGAAGGAGGCAGAGAGGGAGAGAGGGAGGCAGAGAGGGATGCAGAGAGGGAGAGGGGTAGGCAGAAAGGGAGGCAGAGAAGGAGAGAGGGAGAGAGGAAAGAGAGGAGGCAGAGAAGAGGCAGAGAGGGAGAGAGGAAGGCAGAGAGGGAGAGAAAGGCAGAGAGGGAGAGAAAGGCAGAGAGGGAGGCAGAGAGGGAGAGACCGGGGGCAGAAAGGGAGAAAGGGAGGCAGAGAGGGAGAGAGGGAGGCAGAGAGGGAGAGAGGAGGCAGAGAGAGAGAGGAAGGCAGAGAGAGAGAGGGGGGGGAGAAAGGGAGGCAGAGATGAGGCAGAGAGGGAGGCAGAGAAGGAGAGAGGAAGGCAGAGAGGGAGGCAGAGAGAGAGAGGAATGCAGAGAGGGAGGGACGCAGAGAGGGAGAGATGAAGGCAGAGAGGGAGAGAGGAAGGCATAGAGGGAGAGAGGAAGGCAGAGAGGGAGAGAGGAAGGCAGAGAGGGAGAGAGGGGTTCAGAGAGGGAGAGAGGGCGGCAGAGAGGGAGAGAGTAGGGCAGAGAGGGAGAGAGTAGGGCAGAGAGGGAGAGAGTAGGGCAGAGAGGGAGAGAGGGAGGCAGAGAGGGAGAGAGGGAGGAAGAGAGGAGGGCAGAGAGGGAGAGAGTAGGGCAGAGAGGGAGAGAGTGGGGCAGAGAGGGAGAGAAAGGCAGAGAGGGAGGCAGAGAGGGAGAGACCGGGTGCAGAATGGGAGAAAGGGAGGCAGAGAGGGAGAGAGGGAGGCAGAGAGGGAGAGAGGAGGCAGAGAGGGAGGCAGAGATGGAGAGAGGGGGGGCAGAAAGGGAGAAAGGGAGGCAGAGAGGGAGAAAGGGAGGCAGAGAGGGCAGAGAGGAAGGCAGAGAGCGAAGGAGGCAGAGAGAGAGAGGAAGGCAGAGAGGGAGAGGGGGGGAGAAAGGGAGAAAGGGAGGCAGAGATGAGGCAGAGAGGGAGGCAGAGAGAGAGAGGAATGCAGAGAGGGAGGGACTCAGAGAGGGAGAGAGGAAGGCATAGAGGAAGAGAGGAAGGCAGAGAGGGAGAGAGGAAGGCAGAGAGGGAGAGAGGGGTGCAGAGAGGGAGAGAGGGCGGCGGAGAGAGGGGTGCAGAGAGGGAGAGAGGGCGGCAGAGAGAGGGAGGCAGAGAGGCAGAGAGGAATGCGGAGAGGGAGAGAGGAGGCAGAGAGGGAGGCAGAGAGGGATGCAGAGAGGGATGCAGAGAGGAAGGCATAGAGGGAGAGAGGAAGGCATAGAGGGAGAGAAGAAGGCAGAGAGGGAGAGAGGAAGGCAGAGAGGGAGGCAGAGAGGGAGGCAGAGAGGGAGGCAGAGAGGGATGCAGAGGGAGTGAGGGATGCAGAGAGGGAGTGAGGGATGCAGAGAGGGAGAGAGGGATGCAGAGAGGGAGAGAGGAGGTGGAGCGGGAGAGAGGAAGGCAGAGCGGGAGAGAGGGAGGCAGAGTGGGAGCGAGGAAGGTAGAGACAGAAGGAGAGGAGAGGCAGAGAGACTCATTTTACATTTTCTGCATGTTCCTGATGGCAGACGGCTGACCTTCAGCACAGACACGCTTGGGTGGGTAACAGAGCTCAAATTACGTCCGTTCCAAAGGACTACATGAAACAGCCAGTACGCTTTAAAGTTGTTCAATTAGATTATCCTTTTCGTTTCTTTCTTCTAGTGTGCAATCAAGGGACAGACACACCACCAACAACCAAACAAGCCGCTGCATATGCTGCCAAGCACACACAGGGAGGGTGAGGGAGGGGAGGGAGAGAAACTGTAACCAATCGTTGCAGCAGCTTCAGGAGACTGCATGTTTGTCCAGACCTGGACACAGAAAGCCTTAATGTGGAAAAATGTTGTCTTACGATGAAGGATGAATAAAATGAATAACAAGAAAACTTGTTTAGAAAACAGAAATGATATACCAATTGAGGGAATATGGGGAAATTATTATATTTATTTGTAAACAACCAATTACTAATGCAACTCATACTGTATGTGTCTCTGTTAAAAAATAACAATCAAGTCCAGGGCGCTCATGCTGACACAGTCACACACACACACACACACACACACACACACCTCCTCTCTCACACACCAGTCCCCTCTCTCACACTTCGATGTGATTCCTTCTCTCTGTGACTGATGCTGCTCTGCATCCCACCATCCTGTCGAGGTGACAGTCATTTGGACTGAAGCTCATCACACATTAACATTCGGCTGTGTGCGCGCGTGTGGAAAAGGGAGGGACTGGGTACTTTCAGGGGATTTGCAGTAATTATATGACAAAATGCTGGCGAATCTCTCTGGGTGCTGAATAGAGGCCCACGGGTCAGAGGATGGAGCACTCTCGGCTGGGTAATTTGTAAATGTCATTCAGGTGGGGTCCTCTGTCAAAACCACGCCAGCCAGCAGGGAGTGAGGGTGGAGGGAGTGAGGCTAGAAAAAAGAGAAGCAAGCAACCTTTAGTCATGCAGATTATTCTAAAACAGATGCCAGGTCTCCCTCCTTCTGAAGGACTTGGCTGCTGTGGTCTGCTGTGCTGCTGTGGTCTGCTGTGGGCTGCTGTGGTCTGCTGTGGTCTGCTGTGGTCTGCTGTGGTCTGCTGGGCTTCTGTGGTCTGCTGTGGTCTGCTGGGCTACTGTGGTCTGCTGTGGTCTGCTGGGCTGCTGTGGTCTGCTGTGGTCTGCTGTGGGCTGCTGTGGTCTGCTGTGGGCTGCTGTGGGCTGCTGTGGTCTGCTGTGGGCTGCTGTGGGCTGCTGTGGTCTGCTGTGGTCTGCTGTGGTCTGCTGGGCTGCTGTGGTCTGCTGTGGTCTGCTGTGGTCTGCTGTGGGCTGCTGTGGTCTGCTGTGGTCTGCTGTGGGCTGCTGTGGGCTGCAGTGGTCTGCTATTGGCTGCTGTGGGCTGCTGTGGTCTGCTGTGGTCTGCTGTGGTCTGCTGGGCTGCTGTGGTCTGCTGTGGTCTGCTGTGGTCTGCTGTGGTCTGCTGGGCTGCTGTGGGCTGCTGTGGTCTGCTGGGCTGCTGTGGTCTGCTGTGGTCTGCTGTGGTCTGCTGTGGTCTGCTGGGCTGCTGCTGACTGGTCAGGGATTTCCTCACGCAATATGCAAACATATTGTATGTTCAGTCAAAATGTGTATGAATGATACAAATATGTTCAGGGTCATCTAATACTACCATAGTTTTTTTTGGCAATAGGTGCAGCCTATGAGAGGCAATATGGATGTTGATTCCAGTCGAAAAATATTAGGAGTTTTGTTGTGTGACACTGAATTAATTTGTGTGAGCGTGAATACTGTGAATATCTGTGTTTTTCTGTGCCTGCTCTCAACAGACAGGTGATAGAGGTAAGACGTGGGGGAGTATAATTAGGGGTGTGTTGTCAAACGAGACCAACAACAGAGCGCGTTACTCCGGCTTCAGATAATCACTGCGACGCGTATAGCCCAAGCATCAATCGATGTGCTATTACCATTATCTTTTAAAAGAGCTGGCTCATTTCCCTTTAAGTGGCCGATCAGTGTTGCCTCTAAAACAGGCCATTAGGGGCCGCCTGGCCTCCCAACATGCCAACCCAGGTGTCTGGGAGTGACACCCACCACCTTCAGCTACCCTAGCCCCATTCGAGGGGATGCATGAGGGGCCAGGGAGGAGGCATGCCTGGGTCACCCTCTCATACACCCCATGGCAGTCATTCACAACACAACAGAGTTGGTCATTCATACGTAATCATGAAGCCATGGTGGTTGGGCATGCATTCGGAACAGAAAGCGTCAAGGACTCTATCTGGCGCAGTCACTAGATGAACGCACTAGACTGCGTCACAATAAGGTGTATAATGTTTGCTCTTACCCACTAATTATTTATGTATATATATTTTCTACTATGAGCACAAATACAATAAGGAGAAATTAATGGCTTCTTAAATACATGTAACTTATAGCCGAGGTTGACTTTTAACATTGGTGGTGCCAGATGTCCCTACCTTAAAAAATGTTAAGAAATCCCCTTAATGTGAATTTAATGTGATGCAGTGTTTGATTGTTTGCAGTGTGTTAATTACCGGGCTAGTGAGACGGGAGCTACAGTAGCTTAAATACATGAACCACTGACCCTCAGAAAATGCCAATCAATGGCCACCACAAAAAATCCTATGTCTCCTGCTAATTGAATTACATTGAAACCAAGGCTAGGTCTTCTAGTTGTAATCTGTGTCGCTGTTTACTCAACAGATTAATTCAGTTCCATTCTTCAAGGCAACACAATCCTTCATATAAAATAAAAAATATTGAGCTTGAAGACCCTGTCCATGGACATGAGTCACCAAGACAGGGCATTGACAGAAGTAGTGTTGCAATGGTAATATTTTTAAAAAGCTGTCATCAATGGACAGAATCTGCTATCAGCAACAGATCAAGGACAGAGTCTTATAGTGGAATGGAGAAAGCAGGCAGCCTTCAATTCTGAAAACAAAAGCAAGAGAAAACTCAGTCTCCTCCAACCCAACAAGGGTTGAAGATTCTAGGCGCATTAGAAAAAGGAGGCCCATTTATTTTTAAAAGAGAGGGAACGGACAAAAACATTTCCTGCAGTGGCTGGCGGAGGCAGTCATTGGTGACTGTTCTGTCTCGGTTGTGGGAGGAAAGGCATTATCAGACTATTGGTGTTTATTACAGGGGGTATTAATGGGGCCTGCTGAAGTGATGTAATATGGTTTCTGTCTGGTTGCACCACGCCACACTGCTCCATTCGTCACCCCTCCATGGCTGATTGTTGCAGTAGGTGCCTATGATAGCTACTATTCTGTGTGCTCTTAAAAGCTTTGCCTTGAACCAAACCGCTTGCCTGACTCTCCCAAACCATCTGGTGATTCTGAACACCCCGTCCTCTGGTAAAATAGATAAATATAAAGAAGTCTATGAATTCCCAGGCAGGTCCCTATATTGGCCCATCTAGAGAACAGGGGAACTAACAACCTGAGGCATGTGCTAGGCCAGCTCGATTTCATTTTAGATTTACACTGTAACCCTTCAACCCCCCTGTCTTCTTCTTCAATTCAAAATTGGGAATGCCGCAACTTCCACGTCGAACGCATTAAGTGCCCTTCAAATCGATGAACCAAGCTGTGAAATTGAAAAAGGGGACTAGATTCCAAAAAAAGCCCTAAGCAGCCGTTAAGATTATGACCACTTGAATTAACTCAAGGCTAAATGACTTTAGCACAGGTGTGAGTTTAACTAACTAGGCTACATCACAGGGAGTTAGTTACCCATGAACATTCCACTTTGTCATGATAAACAGTAGCCAGGCAGTCTGGGGAATCTGCCTGCACTGTATTTTAGGCTGTATCAGAGGGATAGGGGGAGTGGGTGGGTGTTGTGGGGTAGAGAGAGGGTCCCAGTCCCTCCACAGTGCAGGCCTGACTGCAGCCCGATCCACCGAGAGCCTCATGCTGTCGGGGACCATCCCATTTGAATGCTCCGGCTTTCTTTATCAGTGGCACAAGTGGTGCATAAAAATTGCTTGGGATTAATTTGTGGGGCCTGTGAACACACAGCTGGGATCAGTGAATACAGCTTCCTCAGAGGTGGTGCTCCTTAAATACTGGGTTTACCACGCTTTTATTAAAGGCTGGGCTGCCCCATTGAAGTGTTATATTTTCCCCAAGCCAAAGTCGATGGTGCAACTTGAAATGGCATTTAGAAAATGATAACATACAACTTACAAAGCGATATAGGATTTTACTCTCCCTCTTTAGCTGTGAAGCGTGCTATCCCCCCCAAGCACACAGGATCACAGTGTGTGATGTGTAAATAACTACAGTATGATTTGTGTAAATAACTACAGTATAACACAGTGTGATTTGTTTAGATAACTACAGTATAACACAGTGTGATTTGTGTAAATAACTACAGTATAACACAGTGTGATTTGTGTAAATAACTACAGTATAACACATTGTGATTTGTGTAGATAACTACAGTATAACACATTGTGATTTGTGTAGATAACTACAGTATAACACAGTGTGATTTGTTTAGATTACTACAGTATAACACAGTGTGATTTGTGTAGATTACTACAGTATAACACAGTGTGATTTGTGTAGATTACTACAGTATAACACATTGTGATTTGTGTAGATAACTACAGTATAACACATTGTGATTTGTGTAGATAACTACAGTATAACACAGTGTGATTTGTGTAAATAACTACAGTATAACAGTGTGATTTGTGTAAATAACTACAGTATAACACAGTGTGATTTGTGTAGATTACTACAGTATAACACATTGTGATTTGTGTAGATTACTACAGTATAACACAGTGTGATTTGTGTAAATAACTACAGTATAACACATTGTGATTTGTGTCGATTACTACAGTATAACACAGTGTGATTTGTGTAGATTACTACAGTATAACACATTGTGATTTGTGTAGATTACTACAGTATAACACAGTGTGATTTGTGTAAATAACTACAGTATAACACAGTGTGATTTGTTTAGATTACTACAGTATAACACAGTGTGATTTGTGTAAATAACTACAGTATAACACAGTGTGATTTGTGTAGATTACTACAGTATAACACATTGTGATTTGTGTAGATTACTACAGTATAACACAGTGTGATTTGTGTAAATAACTACAGTATAACACATTGTGATTTGTGTAGATTACTACAGTATAACACATTGTGATTTGTGTAGATTACTACAGTATAACACAGTGTGATTTGTGTAAATAACTACAGTATAACACATTGTGATTTGTGTCGATTACTACAGTATAACACAGTGTGATTTGTGTAGATTACTACAGTATAACACATTGTGATTTGTGTAGATTACTACAGTATAACACAGTGTGATTTGTGTAAATAACTACAGTATAACACAGTGTGATTTGTGTAAATAACTACAGTATAACACAGTGTGATTTGTGTAAATAACTACAGTATAACACAGTGTGATTTGTGTAAATAACTACAGTATAACACATTGTGATTTGTGTAAATAACTACAGTATAACACAGTGTGGTTTGTGTAGATAACTACAGTATAACACAGTGTGATTTGTGTAAATAACTACAGTATAACACAGTGTGATTTGTGTAAATAACTACAGTATAACACAGTGTGATTTGTGTAGATTACTACAGTATAACACAGTGTGATTTGTGTAAATAACTACAGTATAACACAGTGTGATTTGTGTAAATAACTACAGTATAACACAGTGTGATTTGTGTAGATTACTACAGTATAACACATTGTGATTTGTGTCGATTACTACAGTATAACACAGTATGATTTGTGTAGATTACTACAGTATAACACATTGTGATTTGTGTAGATTACTACAGTATAACACAGTGTGATTTGTGTAGATTACTACAGTATAACACATTGTGATTTGTGTAGATTACTACAGTATAACACAGTGTGATTTGTGTAGATTACTACAGTATAACACATTGTGATTTGTGTCGATTACTACAGTATAACACAGTGTGATTTGTGTAGATTACTACAGTATAACACAGTGTGATTTGTGTAGATTACTACAGTATAACACAGTGTGATTTGTGTAGATTACTACAGTATAACACAGTGTGATTTGTGTAGATTACTACAGTATAACACAGTGTGGAGTAAAAGTACAGGGGCGTTTTCTACCAACTCCACTTCTGTCCAAAAATACAATACATTTTTGTTGTAGCACAACACTAACACATCAGTGCACCACTAAAGGTTCTCCTCCATAGTGTATGTGGTTCTCCTCCACAGTGTGTCTGTCGGTGGTTCTCTTCAATAGTGTGTGTGGTTCTCTTCCATAGTGTATGTGGTTCTCCTCCACAGTGTGTCTGTGGTTCCCTGTGGTTCTCCTCCACAGCGTATGTTGTTCTCTGTGGTTTTCCTCCATAGTGTATATGGTTCTCCTCCACAGTGTGTCTGTGGTTCTCCTCCATAGTGTCAGTTGTTCTCTGTGGTTCTCCTCCACAGTGTATATGTGGTTCTCCTCCATAGTGTATGTTGTTCTCTGTGGGTCTTCTCCTCCAGTGTGTCTGTGGGTCTCCTCCATGGTGTCTGTGGTTCTCCTCCACAGTGTGTCTGTGGTTCTCCTCCAAAGAGTGTCTGTGGTTCTCCTCCACCACGTGTCTGTGGTTATCTGTGGTTCTCCTCCACAGTGTGTCGGTGGTTCTCCTCCATAGTGTATGTGGTTCTCCTCCATAGTGTGTCGGTGGTTCTCTTCCATAGTGTATGTGGTTCTCCTCCACAGTGTGTCGGTGGTTCTCTTCCATAGTGTATGTGGTTCTCCTCCACAGTGTGTGTGGTTCTCCTCCATAGTGTATGTGGTTCTCCTCCAGTGTGTCTACGGTTCTCTGTGGTTCTCCTCCACAGTGTGTGTCTGTGGTTCTCTGTTGCTCTCCTCCATAGTGTATGTTGTTCTCTGTGGATCTCTTCCATAGTGTATGTGGTTCTCCTCCATAGTGTCTGTGGTTCTCCTCCACAGTGCGTCTGTGGTTCTCTGTTGTTCTCCTCCATAGTGTATGTTGTTCTCTGTGGATCTCTTCCATAGTGTGTGGTTCTCCTCCACAGTGCGTATGTGGTTCTCTGTGGTTCTCCTCCATAGTGTATGTGGTTCTCCTCCATAGTGCATGCGGTTTTCCTCCACAGTGCGTCTGTGGTTCTCTGTGGTTCTCCTCCATAGTGTCTGTGGTTCTCTGTGGTTCTCCTCCACAGTGTCTGTGGTTCTCTGTGGTTCTCCTCCATAGTGATGTAGTTCTCCTCCATAGTGTATGTGGTTGCCAGTGGTTCTCCTCCAGTGTGTCTGTGGTTCTCCTCCACCGTGTGTCTGTGGTTCTCCTCCACCGTGTGTCAGTGGTTCTCCTCCAGTGTCTCTGTGGTTCTCTGTGGTTCTTCTCCACATTATGTCTGTGGTTCTCCTCCACAGTGTCTGTGGTTCTCTGTGGTTGTCCTCCACAGTGTCTCTCTGTGTCCAGTGATGAGTAATGGAATTAATGAACCAGGCCAGCTCTTAAACATCCTGACACCAGGCCCACTTTGATTGACGGTTGTTGCTGCCTTCAGCCTAGAGTTGCACATCTGCCAGCTGACAGTGCTGCAGAACTGCTGGAGTAGACACTGGGCTTTGAGCACCAATCTACAGAACCAGACGAGCTATCAATGGCCTCTTCAGCTGAATGCACACATACACATAATACACACACAAACAAATACAGGGGCACACACACACACACACACACATAGACACAAACAAAATACTAGACTTATCATCTGGCCGTTTCCTTAATGCTGATGACAGCGTATCCATTTCTGCAGGAAAGGCTCCAGAGCCACGGTGATATGGTCTCTCTTATAACCGACACACTTCAGAAGACAGCAGCTTGCTTCCAGCAAAAAGGTTTGTTTTATGTGGAAAACGATATCAAAGTGAAATACTATTGAGGGGTAAATCAAATAGGTGGTGTGGGGAGGAAAAAATAAAGTTTCCCATTTCAAAGTCATTTTCCTCTGAATGTTATTCTAACGCTCTTAATAACTGACGCTTTTTTATGATGTAATAGGACACTGAAGACATCGGCAGTTGGCTCCCCCGAGGCGAGAGATAAAGTGGTGGACAGGCTCAGGAACCACCAAGAAAGCACGGTTCCACAGAACCACGCCACATTACTAACACTTGCAAAGGCCACATTCAAATAAACTTTGCATTGGTTACACACACACACACACACACACACACACACACACACACACACACACACGAGGTAGAATTGACAGATATAAGAAAGCACTGCTGAATGAGTCCCGTTTCATTCTACAGCACATAGACTACTGTGTTATGTGCATCACTCAGGGCATATAGTGATGACAGGGAGTGTTTACTGAAGTCTTTGTCTATAAAAAGACACAGCAATGCTCGGCATCATTGGTCATTCAATGTCCTATTGATATTTCAAATCAGGTTGTTCAAAGTGAGACCAGAGTAGGGGAAGTGAGAGAGAGACAGAGAGTGAGAGCGAGAGAGAGAGAAAGAGAGAGGAGAGAGCGGAGAGAAGAAGGGATAGAGCAAGAGAGAAAGAGAGCGAGACAGCGAGAGAAAGAGAGAGACAGCGAGAAAGAGAGAGAGACAGCGAGAGAAAGAGAGAGAGAGACAGCGAGAGAACATACCAAAAAACAATTAGGCAACAACAAATTCAATCCCTTTTAGACAACTTCCTGGATAAAACGTTCCACTGTAATAGCAAAGGTGTAAACTTGGCAGTAGAAAATCTTAACAGTATATTTGACCTCAAAGCATCCTTATCAAATCTAAAAATCTAAAAACAGAAAACTGAAGAAAATGGACAACAATGAAAAATGGTTTGATGAAGAATGCAAAAACCTAAGAAAGAAATTGAGAAACATGTCCAACCAAAAACATAGGAGACCCAGAAAACCTGAGTCTACGCCTTCACTATGGTGAATCACTAAAACAACACAGAAATACACTACGGAAAAAGAAGGAACAGCACCTCAGAAATCAGCTCAACGTAATGGAAGAATCCAGAGACTCTAACCACTTCTGTGAAAATTTGAAAACACTAAACAAACAGCAACACGAAGACCTATCTATCCAAAAGGGAGATGTATGGGTAAACCACGTCTCCAATCTTTTTGGCTTTATAACAAAGAACAAACAGCAAAAAACATATACAGTATATCACAAAAGTGAGTACACCCCTCACATTTTTGTAAATATTTGAGTATATCTTTTCATGTGACAACACTGAAGAAATGACACTTTGCTACAATGTAAAGTAGTGAGTGTACAGGTTGTATAACAGTGTACATTTGCTGTCCCCTCAAAATAACTCAACACACAGCCATTAATGTCTAAACTGCTGGCAACAAAAGTGAGTACACCCCAATTAGCCATTTTCCCGCCCCAGTGTCATGTGACTCGTTAGTGTTACAAGGTCTCAGGTGTGAATGGGGAGCAGGTGTGTTAAATTTGGTGTCATTGCTCTCACACTCCCTCATACTGACTGGTCACTGGAAGTTCAACCTGGCACCTCATGGCAAAGAACTCTCTGAGGATCTGAAAAAAATATTTGTTGCTCTACATAAAGATGGCCTGGGCTATAAGAAGATTGCCAAGACCCTGAAACTGAGCTGCAGCACGGTGGCCAAGACCATATAGCGGTTTAACTGGACAGGTCCCACTCAGAACAGGCCTCGCCATGGTCGACCAAAGAAGTCGAGTGCACGTGCTCAGCGTCATATCCAGAGGTTGTCTTTGGGAAATAGACGTATGAGTGCTGCCAGCATTGCTGCAGAGGTTGAAGGGGTGGGGGGTCAGCCTGTCAGTGCTCAGACCATACGCCGTACACTACATCAAATTGGTCTGCATGGCTGTCGTCCCAGAAGGAAGCCTCTTCTAAAGATGATGCACAAGAAAGCCCGCAAACAGTTTGCTGAAGACAAGCTGACTAAGGACATGGATTACTGGAACCATGTCCTGTAGTCTGATGAGACCAAGATAAACTTATTTGGTTCAGATGGTGTCAAGCGTGTGTGGCGGCAACCAGCTGAGGATTACAAAGACAAGTGTGTCTTGCCTACAGTCAAGCATGGTGGTGGGAGTGTCATGGTCTGGATTAGTGCTGCCGGCACTGGGGAGCTACAGTTCATTGAGGGAACCATGAATGCCAACATGCACTGTGACATACTGAAGCAGAGCATGATCTCCTCCCTTCGGAGACTGGGCCGCAGGGCACTATTCCAACATAACGACCCCAAACACACCTCCAAGACGACCACTGCCTTGCTAAAGAAGCTGAGGGCAAAGGTGATGGACTGGCCAAGCATGTCTCCAGACCTAAACCCTATTGAGCATCGGTGGGGCATCCTCAAACGGAAGGTGGAGAAGTGCAAGGTCTCAAACATCCACCAGCTCCGAGAGGACTCCAGTAGCAACCTGTGAAGCTCTGGTGATCTCCATGCCCAAGAGGGTTAAGGCAGTGCTGGAAAATGATGGTGGCCACACAAAATATTGACATTTTGGGCCCAATTTGGACATTTTCACTTAGGGGTGTACTCACTTTTGTTGCCAGCGGTTTAGTCATTAATGGCTGTGTGTTGAGTTATTTTGAGGGGACAGCAAATTTACACTGTTATACAGGCTGTACACTCACTACTTTACATTGTAGCAAAAATGTGAGGGGTGTACTCATTTTTGTGATATACTGTACATGATCAAATACAAATCTTAGAATCAACTATTAAAAACCACCAGAACCCACTGGATTCTCAAATTACCTTGAATGAACTACAAGACAAAATAAAAGCCCTCCAACCCAAAAAGGCCTGTGGTGCTGATGGCATCCTCACTGAAATTATAAAATATACAGACAACAAATTCCAATTGGCTATACTAAAACTCTTTAACATCATCCTTAGCTCTGGCATCTTCCCCAATATTTGTAACCAAGGACTGATCACCCCAATCCACAAAAGTGGAGACAAATTTGATATGTGTCAACAGCAACCTTGGGAAAATGCTCTGGATTATCATTAACAGCAGACTCGTACATTTCCTCAGTGAAAACAATGTACTGAGCAAATTATCGTACAACAGACCACGAATTCACCTTGCACAACCTAATTTGACAAACAAACAAACCAAAACAAAGGCAGAGTCTTCTCATGCTTTGTTGATTTAAAAAAAGCCTTAGACTAAATTTGGCATGAGGGTCTGCTATACAAATTGATGGAAAATGGTGTTGGGGGAAAAACATACGACATTATAAAATTAATGTACACAAACAACAAGTGTAAAATAGGCAAAAAAAACACGTTTCTTCCCACATTTTTCACAGTGGGGTGAGACAGGGATGCAGCTTTAGCCCCACCCTCTTCAACATAGATATATCAATGAATTAGCGAGGGTACTAGAACAGTCTGCAGCACCTGGCCTCACTCTACGAGAATCTTAAGTCAAATGTCTACTGTTTGCTGATGACCTTTTAAAATAAAATAAAAAATCACATTTATTTAACCAGGTAGGCTAGTTGAGAACAAGTTCTCATTTACAACTGCGACCTGGCCAAGATAAAGCAAAGCAGTGCGACACAAACAACAACACAGAGTTACACATGGAATAAACAAGTGTACAGTCAATAACACAATAGAAAAAAAGAAAATCTATAAACAGTGTGTGCAAGTGGCGTGAGGAGGTAAGGCAATAAATAGGCCATAGTAGCGGAGTAATTACAATTTAGCAAATTAACACTGGAGTGATAGATGAGCAGATGATGATGTGCAAGTAGAAATACTGGTGTGCAAAAGAGCAGAAAAGTAAATAAAAACAATATGGGGATGAGGTAGGTAGATTGGGTGGGCTGTTTACAGATGGGCTATGCACAGCTGCAGCGATCGGTTAACTGCATAGATAGCTGATGTTTAAAGTTAGTGAGGGAAATTTAAGTCTCCAACTTCAGCGATTTTTGTTTTTGGTTCCAGTCATTAGCAGCAGAGAACTGGAAGGAAAGGCGGCCAAAGGAGGTGTTGGCTTTGGGGATGACCAGTGAGATATACCTGCTGGAGCGCGTGCTACGGGAAGGTGTTTTTATCGTGACCAGTGAGCTGAGATAAGGCGGAGCTATACCTAGCATAGACTTATAGATGACCTGGAGCCAGTGGGTCTGACAACGAATATGTAGCAAGGGCCAGCCATCTAGAGCATACAGGTCGCAATGGTGGGTGGGTTAAGGGGCTTTGGTGACAAAACGGATGGCACTGTGATAGACTGCATCCAGTTTGCAGTAGAGTATTGAAAGCTATTTTGTAAATGACATCGCCGAAGTCGAGGATCGGTAAGATTGTCATTTTTACGAGGGTATGTTTGGCGGCGTGAGTGATGGAGGCTTCGTTGCGAAATAGGAAGCCGATTCTAGATTTCATTTTGGATTGGAGATGTTTAATATGAGTCTGGAAGGAGAGTTTACAGTCACATATTCTAAGTCAGAACCGTCCAGAGTAGTGATGCTATTCCGGCGTATGGGTGCTTGCAGCAAACAGTTGAAAAGCATGCATCTGATTTTACTGGTGTTTAAGAGCAGTTGGAGGCCACGGAAGGAGTGTTGTATGGCATTGAAGCTCATTTGGAGGTTAGTTAACACAGTGTCAAAAGAAGGGCCAGTTGTATACAGAATGGTGTCGTCTGCGTAGAGGTGGATCAGGGAATTACCCGCAGCAAGAGTGACATCGTTGGTATATACAGAGAAAAGAGTCGGCCCGAAAATTGAACCCTGTAGTACCCCCATAGAGAGACTTCCAGAGGTCCGGACATCAGGCCCTCCGATTTGACACACTGAACTCTGTCTGAAAAGTAATTGGTGAACCAAGCGAGGCAGTCATTTGAGAAACCAAGGCTGTTGAGTCTAAGAATACGGTGATTGACGGAGTTGAAAGCCCTGGCCAGGTTGATGAAGACGGCTGCACAGTACTGTCTTTTATCGATGGCAGTTATGATATTGTTTAGTACCTTGAGCGTGGCTGAGGTGCACACGTGACCAGCTCGGAAACCGGATTGCACAGCAGAGAAGGTACGGTGGGATTCGAAGTGGTCAGTGATCTGTTTATTAACTTGGCTTTTGAAGACTTTAGAAAGGCAGGGCAGGATGGATATAGGTCTATAACAGTTTGGGTCTAAAGTGTCACACCCTTTGAAGAGGGGGATAACCACGGCAGCTTTCCAATCTTTAGGGATCTCGGATGATACGAAAGAGGTTAAACAGACTGGTAATAGGGGTTGCAACAATGACGGTGGATAATTTTAGAAAGAGAGGGTCCAGATTGTCTAGCCCAGCTGATTTGTAAGGGTCCAGGTTTTGCAGCTCTTTCAGAACATCAGCTGTCTGGATTTGGGTGAAGTGGGGGGCTTGAGCAAGTTGCTGCAGGGGGTATAGAGCTGTTGGCCGGGTAGGGGTAGTCAGGTGGAAAGCACGGCCAGCCTTAGAAAAATGCTTATTGAAATTCTCGATTATCGTGGATTTATCGGTGGTGACAGTGTTTCCTAGCCTCAGTGCAGTGGGCAGCTGGGAGGAGGTGCTCTTATTCTCCATGGACTTTACAGTGTCCCAAAACTTTTTGGAGTTAGAGCTACAGGAGGCAAATTTATTTTTGAAGAAACTAGCCTGGTGCTTCTGTCACCAACCAAGGAGGGCCTACAGCAACACCTAGATCTTCTGCACAGATTCTGCCAGACCGGAGCCCTGACAGTAAATATCAGTAAGACCAAAATAATGGTGTTCCAAAAAAGGTCCAGTCGCCAGGACCACAAATACAAATTCCACCTGGACACTCAGTGAGCACGGCCTTGCTATTGAGAAAGATCGCCACAGGCAGACCTGGCTCTCAAGAGAAGACAGGCTGTGCTCACTGCCCAAAAAATGAGGTGGAAGCTGAGCTGCACTTGCTAACCCCCTGCCAAATATATTACCATATTAGAGACACATATTTTCCTCAGATTACACAGAACCACAAAGAATTTGAAAACAAACCCGATTTTGATAAACTCCCATATCTACAGGATGAAATACCACAGTGTGCCATCACAGCAGCAATATTTGTGACCTGTTGCCACAAGAAAAGGGCAACCAGTGAAGAACAAACACTGGTTGCCCTTTTACAACACATATTTATGTTTATTTATGTTCCCTTTTGTACTTTAACCATTTGCACATTGTTACAACACTGTATACACATATGACATGTGTAATGTCTTCATTCTTTTGTAACTTCTGAGTATAATGTTTACTGTTCATTTTTATTGTTCAATTCACTTTTGTATATTATCTACTTCACTTGCTTAGGCAATGTTAACATATGTTTCCCATGCCAGTAAAGCCCCTTGAATTGCATTGAATTGAGAGCGAGCGAGAGAGCTAGAGAGAAAGAGAGAGAGCGAGACTATAGGCAGTCAAAGAGAAAGACAAAGAGGAGAACAGAGAACCAGAATAAACAGAGTGGTCAGGAGGAGTAGAACAATGTGGGTGGGTTACATTACGGTGAGCCAGCCAAGCAGGCAGGCAGTGTGTGAGGAAATGGCCTGGCTAGCCACCGCTGCTGTGTGGCGGTTGGATTTAGAAAACATGTCTGAAAGCAATCAAACAATGTCTGGCCCAATCTGCGCCCTCATCACGATAAGAGGCAGCAGTAAGGCTGGCTGGGGGAGAGGACGGCGAGTTGGCCGCTCTCTAATCAGAAGCCGGACCGGCGTAATTGCCTGCTACAATCTATCTCTGCCACCGCCGGCCCCCAGCCTTTCACACATATTAGACAGGGGCCCGGTTCATTTCAATACGCCTCGCTGAGCGCCGTCAAGTGAAATTGGCAGGGTAAATAGGAACTGCTGTTTATTTCCTACTTACACACACACACACACACACACACACACACACATCATTGGTTGTCGTATTCAGGCTAAACAGGGGAGTAGAAAGAGAGTGCCATTAGCTCAGGCAGAATCAACACCGACCGACAGAAATTACTGTCAGCGGGGCAGCCCTGCACGGCGTGCCGCAAAACAATGGAGGGGGCGTCCAAATTAAAGCACAATAAATCACAAGGTGTTTAACTGCGCAGAGCGACCAGGAGTCTTGCCTCATTCTGGAGGAATGGGGTGAAGGTAGGGATTTATTTACATGTAAACTTTTTTTTTTTTACCTTCATTTAACTAGGCAAGTCAGTTAAGAACAAATTCTTACTTACAATGACGGCCTACCCCGGCCAAACACAAACCCGGACGATGCTGGGCCAATTGTGCGCCGCCGTATGGGACTCCCAATCACAGCTGGTTGTGAGACAGCCTGGAATCGAACCAGGGTCTGTAGTGATGCCTCTAGCACTGAGATGCAGTGCCTTAGACCGCTGCGCCACTCGGGAAGGAGCATGAGTGTGTGTGTGTGTGTGGGGGGGGGGGGGATTATTGACAGTATCCCACCCCACACACAGCATTATTAAGGGAACAGGTCGAGGATAAGCTCATAATGGGAGGCAAGGCTTATTCTGCGTCCACTTCAAAACAACTTCAACCAAAAACACTTCTCCAACTACACTGGGAACAGTTGAACATTGTTAGCGATACTCCTGGTTTCTCTTAACTGTGATTTTCATGCAAGGATTAGGGCTATTTTTCTGAAATATGACATTTCAATTTCAATTTGATAAAATGATTGGCCAGAAAAGTGTCCTCAACAAAGTGCTGAACTGGGAGACACTGTACAAATCTGTACAAAACATTCTGATCAGTGTGAACTGATGATCAACATCAGGGGTGTGGAGGGGCACTTTAACATAATGGTAGCAGTCCATGAAAAACCTGTCCCATACCAGACAACACAATCAATATACTAGATGACCCATAAATGACAACACACAAATTACTACACCAACAAAAGAGTGTTGACCAAAAGGTGGTCGAAAAGGTTCATCGTACAAAAATATGATTCAAGGTCCTTCAGGAGTGTATAGATGGTGCCTTAGTATCTGTCATTTTAAATCAAATGGCTTTGTCCATAAAATCCCAGTTCTCTTTTTTATATGAAATAATTGTGTTGTGAGTCTGGGTGCAGTGAACTGCAAATGTGAAACACAACATTTTGACAGAAAGGACAGAGGAGTATTTTATATCATTTTTCTAGGGCACTAGCAGTGCTTTTATGAGGGTCCTTGTGGTTTTTCAATCAGCAATAACAGCAGTATTTGGTGACTACCACTCGGAGAGACGCTCTCACAATGATATTTGAACTCCAGGTTCAAAAGGCCTGAGAATCATTCAGCCTCTCTTTTTTTGGTCGGTATGTTCGCCTGTCTGCTGAATGGACCATTTCACACAGAATGGAGGCCCTTTCGAAATAGGCCTAGTCTAACTGCCATTTCTAAAACTACTTCTTATTACTTAAAAGATGTTTCGAGGCGTCTTTTAAATTGCAATGGGTCTGTCAATTGGCTGGACCCTGAATTATTTTTGCCGGAGAAGACAGGCAAACAATTTTGAACTCCTCCGTCTCCCTGAAAGGGCATAAACCATTTCATTTTGAGAGGGATGCACAGCATTTTGTGGGGCACTTACCTCTGGTGATGGGGCTTGGGCGTTTCAAAACTCACTCCAAGAAGCAGTTATGTCTATTGTCTACAACTGCTGTGTCTCTGATACTACATCTGCAGTGCACAGAAATTATAAGAATTTGACTTACCAGAGTAATTTCTCTGCTTATTGAATGCCCACACTGAACAACCATAAGAAAACATGTTCACCAATCAGACCAAGCATCCCTCTCCAGTACAGCATGGCTGCTATAGGAGACCGTATGGCCGGTCAGTTGTAGGCTAATCCCGATTTAAAAAGCTATTCTCACACAGATCTTTCCACATTATGGTGAGTTTAAATAAACAGTTAATGATGACTAAGACCACACAAAGGGGCAGTTTTAGTTCCAAAACTGTATAGAACTGGATTTGTTGCACCTTGTAGCCTTCATGAATGTTAATTTAACAGAAAATGTTCTGAAAATAGGTATGTTAGTTGGATTAGTGATATTCCCAAGACATCATCAGGCTTTGGGGTATGCATTGGTTAAAATGGTAAGAGGATGTCCTTAACAAAAAAGCCAATGTCACAGTGAGGACTGTCACATTCAGCAGCACTCAAAGAGCAGGAGGCATAAGAGACATTACATTGTCCTTTGCCTTTGCCATGCATAAACTGCTAAATCAATGCTACTTATTGTAAAACAATGGACAGCAGAGCATGCCAAGTGAATACCATAGCCACCGATCCCCTAACACACACTGCCCATTTCAGCATATTACTAAACCCTGACATGCTTGCAGTCATCAAGGACCTCAGCCACCCGAGCCACAGCCTGTTTACCCCCTACCATCTAGAAGGAGGAGATAGTACAGGTACATTAAAGCCAGGACCGAGAGACTGAGAAACAGCTTCTACCTCCAGGCCATCAGACTGTTAAAAAGACACCACTAGCCTTAGTCACTGTCCTAGCCGGCTACCACCCGATGCTCTATCCTGCACCTTACAGACTGCTGACCTACGTACATTGAACAATGGTCACTTTAATAATGTTTACAAATGGTTTTACCCACTTTATACAGTATATACATACACCTACTCATTCAAGGGTTTTTCTTGATTTTATATATATATATATATATATATATATTGACTTTATTGTTGTTTTCATTCCTCAATCTATACACATTATCACATAATGACAAAACAAAAACAGTCATCCTTTTCCTCATAAAAATAAATAAATACAATTGATATCACATTTACATAAGTATTCAGACCCTTTACTTAGTACTTTGTTGAAGCACCTTTGTCAGCGGTTGCAGCATCAAGTCTTCTTGGGTATGACGCTACAAGCTTGGCACACCTGTATTTGGGGAGTTTCTCCCATTCTTCTCTGCAGATCCTCTCAAGCTCTGTCAGGTTGGATCGGGAGTGTTGCTGCACAGCCATTTTCAGGTCTCTCCAGACATGTTCGATCGGTTCAAGTCCAGGCTCTGGCTGTACCACTCAAGGACATTCAGAGACTTGTCCTGAAGCCACTCCTGCTTTGTCTTGGCTGTGTGCTTAGGGTTGTTGTCCTGTTTGAAGGTGAACCTTCACTCAAGTCTGTGGTCCTGAGTGCTCTGGAGCAGGTTGATGCTGCCACCACCATGCTTCACCGTAGGAATGGTGCCAGGTTTCCTCCAGATGTGACGTTTGGCGTTCAGGCCAAAGAGTTCAATCTTGGTTTCATCAGACCATAGAGTCTTGTTTCTCATGGTCTGATAGTCTTTAGATGCTTTTTGGCAATCTCCAAGTGGGCTGTCATGTGCCTTTTTTACTTAAGAGTGGCTTCCGTTTGGCTACTCTACCATAAAGGCCTGATTGGTGGAGTGCTGCAGAGATTGTTGTCCTTCTGGAAGGTTCTCCTATCTCCACAGAGGAATTCTAGAGCTCTGTCAGATTGACCATCGGGTTTTTGGTCACCTCCATGACCAAGGCCCATCCTCCCTGATTGCTCAGTTTGGCCGGGCGACCAGCTCTAGGAAGCATCTTGGTGGTTTCAAAGTTCTTCCATTTAAGAATGATGGAGGCCATTGTATTCTTGGGGATCTTCAATGCTGCAGAATTATTTTCTTACACTTCCCCAGATCTGTGTCTCGACCCAATCCTGTCTCAGAGCTCTACGGACAATTCCTGTGACCTCATGGCTTGGTTTTTGCTCTGACATGCACTGTCAACTGTGGAACCTTTTACAGTGCCTTGCGAAAGTATTCGGCCCCCTTGAACTTTGCGACCTTTTGCCACATTTCAGGCTTCAAACATAAAGATATAAAACTTTATTTTTTTGTGAAGAATCAACAACAAGTGGGTCACAATCATGAAGTGGAACGACATTTATTGGATATTTCAAACTTTTTTAACAAATCAAAAACTGAAAAATTGGGCGTGCAAAATTATTCATCCCCCTTAAGTTAATACTTTGTAGCGCCACCTTTTGCTGCGATTACAGCTGTAAGTCGCTTGGGGTATGTCTCTATCAGTTTTGCACATCGAGAGACTGACATTTTTTCCCATTCCTCCTTGCTAAACAGCTCGAGCTCAGTGAGGTTGGATGGAGAGCATTTGTGAACAGCAGTTTTCAGTTCTTTCCACAGATTCTCGATTGGATTCAGGTCTGGACTTTGACTTGGCCATTCTAACACCTGGATATGTTTATTTTTGAACCATTCCATTGTAGATTTTGCTTTATGTTTTGGATCATTGTCTTGTTGGAAGACAAATCTCCGTCCCAGTCTCAGGTCTTTTGCAGACTCCATCAGGTTTTCTTCCAGAATGGTCCTGTATTTGGCTCCATCCATCTTCCCATCAATTTTAACCATCTTCCCTGTCCCTGCTGAAGAAAAGCAGGCCCAAACCATGATGCTGCCACCACCATGTTTGACAGTGGGGATGGTGTGTTCAGCTGTGTTGCTTTTACGCCAAACATAACGTTTTGCATTGTTGCCAAAAAGTTCAATTTTGGTTTCATCTGACCAGAGCACCTTCTTCCACATGTTTGGTGTGTCTCCCAGGTGGCTTGTGGCAAACTTTAAACGACACTTTTTATGGATATCTTTAAGAAATGGCTTTCTTCTTGCCACTCTTCCATAAAGGCCAGATTTGTGCAATATACGACTGATTGTTGTCCTATGGACAGAGTCTCCCACCTCAGCTGTAGATCTCTGCAGTTCATCCAGAGTGATCATGGGCCTCTTGGCTGCATCGCTGATCAGTCTTCTCCTTGTATGAGCTGAAAGTTTAGAGGGACGGCCAGGTCTTGGTAGATTTGCAGTGGTCTGATACTCCTTGAATTTCAATATTATCGCTTGCACAGTGCTCCTTGGGATGTTTAAAGCTTGGGAAATATTTTTGTATCCAAATCCGGCTTTAAACTTCTTCACAACAGTATCTCGGACCTGCCTGGTGTGTTCCTTGTTCTTCATGATGCTCTCTGGGCTTTTAACGGACCTCTGAGACTATCACAGTGCAGGTGCATTTATACGGAGACTTGATTACACACAGGTGGATTGTATTTATCATCATTAGTCATTTAGGTCAACATTGGATCATTCAGAGATCCTCACTGAACTTCTGGAGAGAGTTTGCTGCACTGAAAGTAAAGGGGCTGAATAATTTTGCACGCCCAATTTTTCAGTTTTTGATTTGTTAAAAAAGTTTGAAATATCCAATAAATGTCGTTCCACTTCATGATTGTGTCCCACTTGTTGTTGATTCTTCACAAAAAATACAGTTTTATATCTTTATGTTTGAAGCCTGAAATGTGACAAAAGGTTGCAAAGTTCAAGGGGGCCGAATACTTTCGCAAGGCACTATATATATATATATATATATATATATATATACACACACACATACACACAGTAGCAGTCAAAAGTTTGAACACACCTACTCATTCAAGGGTTTTTCTTGATTTTGTAGAATAACAATGAAGACATCCAAACTATGAAATAACACATATCGAATCATTCCAGGTGTCTACCTCATGAAGCTGATTTGTTTAACACTTTTAAAAAAAAATTTTACTATTATTTCATAGTTATGTCTCCACTATTATTCTACAATGTAGAAAATAGTAAAAACCCTTGAATGAATCAGTGTGTCCAAACTTTTGACTGGTACTGTATATATTCTGGTCTCTGATATGTCTCATTCTAATATTTCTCAATTTTTCTTGATTATGTGTGTATTGTTTTTTTGTTTTTTTTGTATTTGTATTGCTAGGTATTACTGCACTGTTGGAGCTAGAAACACAAGCATTTTGCTGCACCTGCAATAACATCTGCAAATCTGTGTACGCAACACTGTGGAGGAGAACCACGGAGACACTGTGGAGGAGAACCACTGAGACACTGTGGAGGAGAACCACTGAGACACTGTGGAGGAGAACCACTGAGACACTGTGGAGGAGAACCACTGAGACACTGTGGAGGAGAACCACTGAGACACTGTGGAGGAGAACCACTGAGACACTGTGGAGGAGAACCACTGACACACTGTGGAGGAGAACCACTAACACACTGTGGAGGAGAACCACTGAGACACTGGAGGAGAACCACTGACACACTGTGGAAGAGAACCACTAACACACTGTGGAGGAGAACCACTGAGACACTGGAGGAGAGCCACTGACACACTGTGGAGGAGAACCACTGACACATAGATAAAAATAAAGCAGCATTACACCATGTACACTACATCATATAAAAAATTGATAATACAACAGTCATTTTGAAAGGTTTTTCATATTCTTAAATGAGTCATGTATGTCGAAAAAAGTTACGTGTTGGAGACACAATGTGTTTTGTCATCACAGAAATAAATGCAATCCAGAAACAGCCTAAAGCATTATTTTAACACGTTTTCTATGTGTATAAAAGCGCTATAATGTATTTTCTTCTTGTCTATAGGGGCATAGAGATCCCAGCTCTGAAAATAACAGAGCCAATGCAACATTTCTCTACGGGGTCCTATAGGTTCACAGCTCCATCTAGTGACTGGTATGAGGCATCATACTATTTCCCTAATGTATGGAAAACTTCAGGTGCCTGAATCTAAAACAAAACATGCAAGTCATTGAGTTCAATGAAGCACCTGAAGCACAAAACATGTGATAACATTTGAAAGTACAAAAATATAATCCAATAATCACAACAAACTGGCAGGTTCCTGTTTAGGAGCTCTACGGACAATTCATTCCACCTCATGGATTGGTTTTTGCTCTGAGATGCACTGTAAACTGTGGGAACTTATATAGACAGGTGTGTCCCTTTCCAAATCATGTCCAATCAATTGAATTTACCACAGGTGGACTCCAATCAAGTTGTAGAAACATCTCAAGGATGATCAATGGAAACAGGATGCACCTGGGCTACATTTTCAGTCATATAAAATGGTTTGAAAACTTAAGTAAATAAGGTATTTCTAAACATCTGTTTTCGCTTTATGGAGTATTGAGTGAAGATTGATGAAAAAACATGTTTATTTAATCCATTTTAGAATAAGTCTGTAACGTAACAGAATGTGGAAAGAGTCAAGGGTCCTGAATACTTTCCGAATGCACTATAAAGAGTCACCTGTCTATCAGCCATGTTGTAATGAACACTGGCTATGGCAGCTTTACATTCAACAGTCAACCTGCCTATCTGAAGAGTAGAGCAGAAGAGTGAAATATAGATCATGCCTGTACCCCCATCACACCCCCACCCAGGTCTCCCCTCCTCCCCCACTGAGTTCCACAGTCTGGGCCTGCTGCTGCTGCCACCACTGCACCGAGAGGGAATTTACATTTTAATAGGCAGAGCTGCTCACCGCCTCCGAATGAGGGTATATGCTCAGCTGAACAGCAGGAAATGCACCCTACTGCAGAAGTTTAGAATGAACCCAGAGACAAATCCTGAGGCACACAGAAGGGAAATTATATTTTTTGCCCAGTCGTCTATCTGTGGAGCTACCACATCGTATACACAAACACACATGATATCTATGGAGCTACCACATCATATACATAATCACACATGATATCTATGGAGCTACCACATCGTATACATAATCACACATGATATCTGTGGAGCTACCTCATTTTATACATAAACACACATGACATCTGTGGAGCTACCTCATCATATACATAATCACACATGATATCTATGGAGCTACCACATCGTATACATAATCACACATGATATCTGTGGAGCTACCACATCGTATACATAATCACACATGATATCTATGGAGCAACCTCATCGTATACATAATCACACATGATATCTGTGGAGCTACCACATCATATACATAATCACACATGATATCTGTGGAGCTACCACATCATATACATAAACACACATGACATCTGTGGAGCTACCACATCATATACATAAACACACATTATATCTGTGGAGCTACCTCATCATATACATAAACACACATGATATCTGTGGAGCTACTTCATCTTATACATATAGATGCATGTGTGCATGGACTCTACAGGGTGTCGAAAGTGTTCCACAGGGATGCTGGCCCATGTTGACTCCAATGCTTCCCACAGTTGTGTCAAGTTGACTGAATGTCCTTTAGGTGGTGGACCATTCTTGATACACACGAGAAACTGTTGAGCGTGAAAAACTCAGCAGCGTTGCAGTTCTTGACACAAACCGGTGCGCCTGACACCTACTACCATACTCTGTTCAAAGGCACTTAAATTGCTTGTCTTGTCCATTCACACTCTGAATGGCAGACATACATGTCTCAATGGTCTCAAGGATTACAAATCCTTCTTTAACCGGTCTCCTCCCCTTCATCTACACTGATTGAAGTGGATTTAACAAGTGACATCAATAAGGGATCATAGCTTTAACCTGGATTCACCTGGTCAGTCTGTCATAGAAAGAGCAGGTGTCCTTAATGTTTTGTACACTCAGTGTATATTTCCACACTATGAGGTTGCAATAATACTGTGAAATGTGAAAATTATGATAATACCCTTTCAGTGTAAGAGCTGTTTGAAAAGGCAGACTGAAATTTCTGCTCGTTTTGCAAGGGTGGAGTTTTGGCCTGACTGGCGACATCACATGGCAGTGTAAGTTAAAAGACCAATAAGAAAGAGAGTTTCAAACTTCTCTGCCAATAACTGCAGGTTTTCAGGTTACATATCCCTCCCATTAGGCCCCTCCAATTAGGACCAATCACAGACAATCCTAAAAATAAAAAAAATACTTTAGAAATGTATTTTTCTTAATTGTTACACATAAATGGATTCGTAGTAGTTTATTACTTTTTCATATAAGTTGATATTTTGAGAGATAAACTTGCCAAAATAGCCAGATAAATGAAATGTGACTGTAGATTGTGGAGCCTAGGTTGTAGATGGTGGCGGATCCCTCCTCTACAAATAACTGGGATTAATTTATGTTCCAGCATCATACCCTTGTTCTCTGTAATGCAACATTCCTTCTCTTTACAATCAGACATGTGATTTCCATATGTTTGATATTGTTCCATTTATTTCATTCCAGCCATTACAATGAACCTGTCCTCCTTTAGCTCCCCCGGTTTACATAGCTAGGTGCTAGACTAAGCACACTAATCCTTGAAAATGACCCCCTCTCATTTTCTCCTTCCCTCTCTTTTCTATTTTCACAGCGTTGGTAGCGTATGTCTGTGTCACTGTGGAGTGTGAAACGGCACAACGTGTCACATAGCTCCAGGCATGCAATCAAGATGAGCTGGGGCCCCTCCCCGGCCTAATTAATAACTATTGAACACGCTAACAACAATCAACACTAATTAAATACGCGTTTGTTGACAAGGGTGCAAGCCTTATCAAAAGCACAAGGCGGGAGGGGAGGGAGGGGATGTTGATGGGATGTTTGGGTGTGTGAGAAAGGGGGTGGGGGGGTGGGGCGAGGGGCAAAAAAACGAGGGCTTCTGTTTTCAGTAATTAGTTAACGAAGTGCCCCGAGTCACACTTAATTCCGAGCCACGACGTTACTATCCGTTTGTCTGCCTGCCGCTCTCCGCTGGCAGAGGATACAGGACAGTCAGCCCAGCTGGGGACGAGACGTAGAAGTCATAAACGTCACTGTGTCCCTGATGACATATAATGCCATGGTTGTGTTTACACAGGCAGCCTAATTCTGACCTTTTTCCACTAATTGGTCTTTTAACCAATCAGATCAGCTTTTTTGCTAATAATTGGGCAAAAGATCAGAATTGGGCAGCCTGTGTAAACACAGCCTTTTTGACAAGAGCCCATAGGGTTCCATTTGGGACACTGCCACTGTGTAAACATAGATGTGCAATGTAGAGGTGTCCAGTATGTGTGAAATCCATACACTAGGTTGGACAAACATCAGCGGCAACAGTCAGATGTATGCCAGTCACGTGACAGTAGACCCATCAAGTGACGAGAAAGTAGACCAACTAATCATCAATATGACCTAAAATAAAAGTGACTGCACATGAGTGGTTGCGCTGCTGAGTCCTGTGCTTTCTATTGCAGAATCCTTACTAGAAGCTTGAGCAGTTTACAATACAAAACAGTCCTTCCCATTCTGATAATCACAGAATTGAAAGAAAAAAAAAGGTCAGTGATGTACAGAGTATTACATGTAGGAGGTTTGGTGGAGAAAGAGGTGCATGACGAGTTGAGAGGTCTGGTGGGGGTATTAAACGCTGTAACTACGTGTGATTACCTGCCCTGTTTGGAGCCAGGAGATGTTATGCTACAGCTCAGGAAAGTCACCGCTGATATTACTGTACAACTTGTGCTTCAACCAACAAAATCTAAATCTCTGAGTTTACAAGCAAGAGGTTTGACCCTTCATGTTTTCCAGTCTGCACACAGCTGTAGCCTACACACAGCTGTAGCCTACACACAGCTGTAGCCTACACACAGCTGTAGCCTACACACAGCTGTAGCCTACACACAGCTGTAGCCTACAGTGCCTTCAGAAAGCACAATATTCACACCCTTGGCCTTTTTCCACATTGTGTTGTGTTACAAGCCTGAATTTAAAATTGATTAAATTCAGATTTTGTATCACTGGCCTACACACACACACACACACACACACATACACACACACACACACACACACACACACACACACACACAACCCCATAAGATCAAAGTGAAATTATGTTTTTAGATATTTTTACAAATTAATAAAAAATAAAAAACTGAAATGTCTCGAGTCAATAAGTACTCAACCACTTTGTCATGAAAAGCCTAAATAAGTTCAGGAGTAAAAATGTGCTTAATAAGTCACAGAATAAGTTTCATGGACTCTCTCTGTGTTTAACATGATTCTCTGTACCCCACACACACAATTATCTGTAAAGTCCCTCAGTCGAGCAGTGAATTTCAAACACAGATTAAACCACAAAGGCCATGGAGGTTTTAAAAATAAAAAAGCAGACATTGAATTCCTTATTTTGAGCATGGTGAAGTTATTCATTACACTTTGAATGATATATCAATACATCCAGTCACTACAAAGATACAGGCGCCAGAGAGGAAAGAAACCGCTTAGGGATTTCACCATAAGGCCAATAGTGATTTTTAAATAGTTACAGAGTTTAATGTCTGTGAGAGGAGAAAACTGAGGATGGATCAACAACATTGTAGTTACTCCACAATACTAACCTAAATGACAGAGGGAAAAGAAGGAAACCTGTACAGAATACAAATATTCCAAAACATTATTCCTGTTTGCAACAAGGCACTAAAGTATTACTGAAAAAATGTGGCAAAGCAATGAACTGTTTGTCCTGAATACAAAGTGTTATGTTTGGGGCTAATCCAATACAACACATTACTGAGTACCACTCTGCATATTTTCAATCAGTGGTGGTGGCTGCATCATGTTATGGGTATGCTGGTAATCATTAAGGACTGGGGAGTTTTTCAGGGTAAAAAATAAACGGAATGTAGCTAAGTGCAGGCAAAATCATAGAGGAAAAGCTGGTTCAGTCTGCTTTCTACGAGACACTGGGAGATTAATTCACCTTTCAGCAGAAAAATAACCTAAAACATAAGGCCAAATCTACAATGGAGTTGCTTACTAAGAAGACATTGGATGTTCCTGAGTGACCGAGTTACAGTTTTGACTTAAATCTATGGTAAGATTTAAAAACGGTTGTCTAGCAATGATCAACGACCAATTTGACAGAGCTTGAAGAATTTTGAAAAGAATAATTGGCAAATATTGCACAATCCAGGGGTGCAAAGCTCTTAGAGACTTACCCAAAAAGACTGCCATAGGTGATTCTAACATGATTCTAACAATGGTGTGAATACTTATGTAAATAAGATATTTCTGTATTTAATTTTCAATACATTTGCAAAATTGTCTAAAAACATGTTGTTTTCACTTTGTGATTATAAACAAATCTATTTAATTCATTTTGAATTCAGGCTGTGACACAACAAAATGTGGAATAAGTCAAGGGGTACGAATACTTTCTGAAGTACATTATCAGAATCTGACTGGATCACTTCTGGACATGAGTTTGTCCCCCCTAACACCCACCCTGGCCTACTGACCAAGCCCCCATGCTCAAAACAGGGGTGATACTGAGTGACAGCTACCACAGGGCAAAGCCCATGTATCGACAGCAGACGTTTGTTCCCATGATCGGTCCCTGATAGGCAATTGAATTTGTCAGTGACCCTAAACAATTGCTGGGACGAGGATCAGCAGACTTCCCTTCCCCTGGCCTCCCGCTGCCCACCTGATCGATAAGGACCCGATCGATAGCCAGTGACCGATATTGATCACTCTGTCCTGTCTGCTGTCTGTTCCCTTCCCAGCAGCCAGCAGCACAGGGTTGGCGTTAGAGGGATGTAGTGGGTGCGGGAGTGCACCTCCCTCCCCCTCACTTGTTGAGTACAGCCCAACAGACACACATATGTTCAGTAAAGGACATGAGCGTAGACACAAACTTGGCCACGTCCTCCCTCTCACACACTTTAATCAAGCCACAAAGAATGCAGATCTAATCATTTCAAACCACCTGATCTTTTATTTCAGGGATGAACGAGATGTATTTTCCAATAAGACATGAAGAGCATTGCTGTGTCTCTGGGGCAGCAGGTGAGAGTGGGCGTAGAGACTCCATGCATCAGCTGCTGTGGTCGCCAGTCTCATACTACTCATATATAGTTGTTTCTGTAAACAGGTCTCAGAGTTAATCAGATTTACAAAACCCCACCTGAGGGGCACTCTAGACCCCCAAACAGACATCATGGACGTCAGGCCAGTCAGCTGCAGTCCCCCTCTCAACCCCCCTCCACCCTTCGCTCCAGCCCCCTCGTCACATATGGTCGAGGACGTTCCTCCTAACGAGATAGGCCTGACAAATGTAAGAGACAGGCATAGCAGTGTTCCGCCGGTGAATGAATCTCCACAGAAAAGCACTTGTGGATAAACTGAGGGGCAGCAGCAGCAGCGTGGTGATCCAGCCAGTGAGACCACAGCAGCTGCAGCAATTACAGCCAATTAGCTGCAAATTAAAAGGTTTAAGAGACATTACTTATTGTGTGTTTTCGAAGAGGGACCGTTTTTGGATTGATTTATTTTTACATTTGAGTGCTCCACACATCGGTTGGTAAACGTTTGCCTTGGCTGTCTCAGTCTCTCCGAGCCAAGGAGAGTTAGTTAACTGTTGTCGGTAATTAAAGGTCTGAACACCCCCTAGAATAACCTTGTGCTGTCAGGATGTGTTTTCAAGGCAACACTCAGCTAATGTTTAAAGTCTTCTTTGGAGGTTGTGTGGTTTTTTAAACATCTCTCTGCGTATCCCCTCCCCCCAACAACGACCCTCTTTTTCACAAAATAACTAACAATGACCTTCTGCAAACAAACATGCGTTACTGAGATATCCCAGATTCCTGTGCTGCTGCGGTAAACACACACAAGCGGCTGCTGCCGAGACGTTCATTCAGTGCATTGTGAACACAGCTCGGTGTTAATTGCACAGATGACGGTTGGCTTTGAGCCGTGCTGGCCTGCCAGGATGGAGGCTTTTCTTCAGCGAGCCAGCGAGAGGTGCAATTAGAGCCTGATCGATACCGATGCTTCCTTCAGAATTTCTCTATCAATTTCCAATGGAATACACACAAACACAGCAGCCTTGAGCTGTCAAAAGAGGCCCGTTCACTCACCCCACTCCAGGCGAAGTTGTTTACGTCACGTAATTGATTTTTTTTTTATTGTCTTTCAGTAGAAAGTCTGTAGAAGCGACTTAAGTGGACCATTTCACAAAACAACACAACACTGCTGAACATTACACATATGAATGGTGTTGGTGGATAAAGGAGAAAAAGTATCTCAAGTCTGTCTATTCATATTTAAACCTTTTCACCAAACTAAAACAACTAAAACACTTCTAGCAATGTAGGCTGTGCTTTTAGACGGACACAAACACATAGTCAATGCGGAGTGGCTTTCGTCCATGGCAAGAGGTCAACTTCTACTGTGGCCTAAGTGGGGATCATGTGCCTATATTATTATGACTCACTCCAACTCTTGGTGTTGTGTGGTCCAGCCACAGTGTGTAGTACTACATACAGTACATTCAGAAAGTATTCAGATCCCTTGACCTTTTCCACATTTTATTAATTAAGTTACAGCCTTATTCTAAAACGGATTGAATAGATATCAATCTACACACAATACCCCATAATGACAAAGCAAAAACTGTTTTTTAGAAACTTGCATGAACATGTTTTAAAAAAAATAATTAAATAGCACATTTTACATAAGTATTCAGACCCTTTACTCAGTACTTTGTGACGCTACAAGCTTGGCACACCTGTACTTGGGGAGTTTCTCCCATTCTTCTCTGCAGATCCTCTCAAGCTCTGTCAGGTTGGATGGGGAGCGTCACTGCAAAAATATTTTCAGGTCTCTCCAGAGATGTTCGATTGGGTTCATGTCTGGGTTCTGTCTGGGCCACTCAGAGACTTATCCTGAAGCCACTCCTTTGTTGTTTTGGCTGTGTGCTTAGGGCCATTGTCCTGTTGGAAGGTGAACCTTCTTCCCCGTCTGAGGTCCTGAGCGCTCTGGAGCAGATTTTCATTGAGGATCTCTCTGTATTCCGCTTCGTTCATTTTTCCCTCGATCCTGACTAGTCTTCCAGTCCTTGCTGCTGAAGAACATCCCCACAGCATGATGCTTCCAACACCATGCTTCACCATAGGGATGGTGCCAGGTTTCCTCCAGATTTGATGCTTTGCAATCAGGTAAAAGAGTTCAATATTGGTTTCATCAGACCAGAGGATCTTGTTTCTCATGGTCAGAGTCCTTTAGGTGCCTTTTGGCCAACTCCAAGCAGGCTGTCATTTGCCTTTTAATGAGGAGTGGCTTCTGTCTGGCCACTCTACCATAAAGGTCGGATTGGTGGAGTGCTGCTGAGAAGGTTATCCTTCTATCTCCACAGAAGAACTCTGGAGTTCTGTTAAAGTGACCATCGGGTTCGTGGTCACCTCCCTGAACAAGGCCCGTTTCCCCCATTGCTGTTTGGCCGGACGGCCAGCTCTAAGAAGCGTCTTGGTGGTTCCAAACTTCTTCCATTTAAGAATGATTTTCATTTTTTAAATTTAACCTCTTTTTAACTAGGCAACTCAGTTAACAACAAATTCTCAGTAAATGAGGCCATTGGGTTTTTGGGGACCTTCAATGCTGCAGATTTTTTGGTACACTTCCACAAAAGATCTGTGCCTCGACACAATCCTGTCTCGGCATTCCACGGACATTTCCCTCGACCTCATGGCTTGGTTTTTGCTCAGACATGCACTGTCAATTGTGGGACGTATATACAGTTGAAGTCGGAAGTTTACATACACCTTAGCCAAATACATTTAAACTCAGTTTTTCACAATTCCTGACATTTAATCCTAGTAAAAATTCCCTGTCTTAGGTCAGTTAGGATCACCACTTTATTTTAAGAATGTGAAATGTCAGAATAATAGTAGAGAGAATTAATTATTTCAGCTTTTATTTCTTTCATCACATTCCCAGTGGTTCAGAAGTTTACATACACTCAATTAGTATTTGGTTGCATTGCCTTTAAATTGTTTAACTTGAGTCAAATGTTTTGGATAACCTTCCAAAAGCCTCCCAGAATAAATTGGGTGAATTTTGGCCCATTCCTCCTGACAGAGCTGGTGTAACTGAGTCAAGTTTGTAATGCCTCCTTGCTCGCACGTGCTTTTTCAGTTCTGCCCACATATTTTCTATGGGATTGAGGTCAGGGCTTTGTGATGGCCACTCCAATACCTTGACTTTGTTGTCCTTAAGCCATTTTGCCACAACTTTGGAAGTATGCTTGGGGTCATTGTCCATTTGGAAGACCCATTTTTGATCAAGCATTAACTTCCTGACTGATGTCTTGAGATGTTACTTCAATATATCCACTATGTTCCTACCTCATAATATCATCTATTTTGTGAAGTGCACCAGTCCCTCCTACAGCAAAGCACCCCCACAACATGATGCTGCCACCCCATGCTTCACGGATGGGATGGTGTACTTCAGCTTGCAAGCCTCCCCCTTTTTCCTCCAAGCATAACGATGGTCATTATGGCCAAACAGTTATATTTCTGTTTCATCAGACCAAAGTACAATCTTTGTCCCCATGTGCAGTTGCAAACCGTAGTCTGGCTTTTTTAATGGTGGTTTTGGAGCAGTGGCTTCTTCCTTGCTGAGCGGCCTTTCAGGTTATATCGATATAGGACTCGTTTTACGTGGATATACAGTGCCTTGCGAAAGTATTCGGCCCCCTTGAACTTTGCGACCTTTTGCCACATTTCAGGCTTCAAACATAAAGATATAAAACTGTATTTTTTTGTGAAGAATCAACAACAAGTGGGACACAATCATGAAGTGGAACGACATTTATTGGATATTTCAAACTTTTTTAACAAATCAAAAACTGAAAAATTGGGCGTGCAAAATTATTCAGCCCCTTTACTTTCAGTGCAGCAAACTCTCTTCAGAAGTTCAGTGAGGATCTCTGAATGATCCAATGTTGACCTAAATGACTAATGATGATAAATACAATCCACCTGTGTGTAATCAAGTCTCCGTATAAATGCACCTGCACTGTGATAGTCTCAGAGGTCCGTTAAAAGCGCAGAGAGCATCATGAAGAACAAGGAACACACCAGGCAGGTCCGAGATACTGTTGTGAAGAAGTTTAAAGCCGGATTTGGATACAAAAAGATTTCCCAAGCTTTAAACATCCCAAGGAGCACTGTGCAAGAGATAATATTGAAATGGAAGGAGTATCAGACCACTGCAAATCTACCAAGACCTGGCCGTCCCTCTAAACTTTCAGCTCATACAAGGAAAAGACTGATCAGAGATGCAGCCACCTGGGAGACACACCAAACGTGGAAGAAGGTGCTCTGGTCAGATGAAACCAAAATTGAACTTTTTGGCAACAATGCAAAATGTTATGTGTGGCGTAAAAGCAACACACCATCCCCACTGTCAAACATGGTGGTGGCAGCATCATGGTTTGGGCCTGCTTTTCTTCAGCAGGGACAGGGAAGATGGTTAAAATTGATGGGAAGATGGATGGAGCCAAATACAGGACCATTCTGGAAGAAAACCTGATGGAGTCTGCAAAAGACCTGAGACTGGGACGGAGATTTGTCTTCCAACAAGACAATGATCCAAAACATAAAGCAAAATCTACAATGGAATGGTTCAAAAATAAACATATCCAGGTGTCAGAATGGCCAAGTCAAAGTCCAGACCTGAATCCATTCGAGAATCTGTGGAAAGAACTGAAAACTGCTGTTCACAAATGCTCTCCATCCAACCTCACTGAGCTCGAGCTGTTTTGCAAGGAGGAATGGGAAAAAATGTCAGTCTCTCGATGTGCAAAACTGATAGAGACATACCCCAAGCGACTTACAGCTGTAATCGCAGCAAAAGGTGGCGCTACAAAGTATTAACTTAAGGGGGCTGAATAATTTTGCACGCCCAATTTTTCAGTTTTTGATTTGTTAAAAAAGTTTGAAATATCCAATAAATGTCGTTCCACTTCATGATTGTGTCCCACTTGTTGTTGATTCTTCACAAAAAAATACAGTTTTATATCTTTATGTTTGAAGCCTGAAATGTCGCAAAGTTCAAGGGGGCCGAATACTTTCGCAAGGCACAGTAGATACCTTTGTACCTGTTTCCTCCAGCATCTTCACAAGGTCCTTTGCTGTTGTTCTGGGATTGACTTGCACTTTTTTCACCAAAGTACGTTAATCTCTAGGAGACAGAACACCTCTCCTTCCTGAGCGGTAGAACGGCTGCGTGGTCCCATGGTGTTTATACTTGCGTACTATTGTTTGTACAGATGAACGTGGTACCTTCAGGCATTTGGAAATTGCTCCCAAGGATTAACCAGACTTGTGGAAGTCTAGAATTTCTTTCTGAGGTCTTGGCTGTTTTCTTTTGATTTTCTCATGATGTCAAGCAAAGAGGCACTTTTTGAAGGTAGGCATTGAAATACATCAACAGGTACACGTCCAATTGATTCAAATTATGTCAATTAGCCTATCAGAAGCCTTTAAAGCCATGACATCTTTTTTCTGGACTTTTCCAAGCTGTTTAAAGGCACAGTCAACTTAGTGTATGTAAACATCTGACCCACTGGAATTGTGATACAGTGAATTACAAGTGAAATAATCTGTCTGTAAACAATTGTTGGAAAAAATGACTTGTGTCCTGCACAAAGTAGATGTCCTAACCGACTTGCCAAAACTATAGTTTGTTAACAAGAAATGTGTTGTGGTTGAAAAACAAGTTTTAATGACTCAAATCAAATCAAATTTTATTTGTCACATACACATGGTTAGCAGATGTTAATGCGAGTGTAGCGAAATGCTTGTGCTTCTAGTTCCGACAATGCAGTAATAACAAGTAATCTAACTAACAATTCCAAAACTACTGTCTTGTACAGTGTAAGGGGATAAAGAATATGTACATAAGGATATATGAATGAGTGATGGTACAGAGCAGCATAGGCAAGATACAGTAGATGGTATCGAGTACAGTATGTACAAATGAGATGAGTATGTAAACAAAGTGGCATAGTCCAACCTAAGTGTATGTAAATTCCGACTTCAACTGTACATTCAGATGTGTGCCTTTCCAAATCAAGTCCAATCAATTGAATTTACCTCAGGTGGATGCCAATCAAGTTGTAGAAACATCACAAGGATGATCAATGGAAACAGGATGTACCTGAGCTCAATTTTGAGTCTCATAACAAAGGGTCTGAATACTTATGTAAATAAGGTAGTTCTGATTTTTATTTTGAATACAAAATCTAAAAACCTGTTTTCTATTTGTCATTGTGGGGTATCGTGTATAGAATGATGGGGAAATGCTTTTATTGAGTCCATTTTAGAATAAGGCTGTAACATAACAAAATGTGGGAAAAGGCAAGGTCTGAATACTGTCCAAATGCACTGTATTACTATTGTGTTGTATGCCAAGTGGATGAGTAGGGAACAATACAGAGTGACTGCAGTAAAATAACAACTCAACCTGCCTGCCGGCAAGAAAGACATACAGTGGGGCAAAAAAGTATTTAGTCAGCCACCAATTGTGCAAGTTCCCCCACTTAAAAAGATGAGAGAGGCCTGTCATTTTCATCATAGGTACACTTCAACTATGACAGACAAAATGAGAAGAAAAAAAATCCAGAAAATCACATTGTAGGATTTTTAATGAATTTATTTGCAAATTTAGTGGAAAATAAGTATTTGGTCAATAACAAAAGTTTATCTCAATACTTTGTTATATACCCTTTGTTGGCAATGACAGAGGTCAAACGTTTTCTGTAAGTCTTCACAAGGTTTTCACACACTGTTGCTGGTATTTTGGCCCATTCCTCCATGCAGATCTCCTCTAGAGCAGTGATGTTTTGGGGCTGTTGCTGGGCAACAGGGACTTTCAACTCCCTCCAAAGATTTTCTATGGGGTTGAGATCTGGAGACTGGCTAGGCCACTCCAGGACCTTGAAATGCTTCTTACAAAGCCACTCCTTCGTTGCCCGGGCTTTTTTGCCCCACTGTTAGCAAGAAATGCAGACAGATATACAACTCAACCTGCCTGCTGGCAAGAAAGAGATACAGATATACAACTCAACCTGCCTGCCGGCAAGAAATGCAGACAGATATACAACTCAACCTGCCTGCCGGCAAGAAATGCAGACAGATATACAACTCAACCTGCCTGCCGGCAAGAAATGCAGACAGATATACAACTCAACCTGCCTGCCGGCAAGAAATGCAGACAGATATACAACTCAACCTGCCTGCCGGCAAGAAATGCAGACAGATATACAACTCAACCTGCCTGCCGGCAAGAAATGCAGACAGATATACAACTCAACCTGACTGCTGGCAAGAAATGCAGACAGATGTACAACTCAACCTGCCTGCCGGCAAGAAATGCAGTCAGATGTACAACTCAACCTGCCTGCCGGCAAGAAATGCAGACAGATATACAACTCAACCTGACTGCTGGCAAGAAATGCAGACAGATATCAGTATACAATTAAACCCAGTTCAATCCAAAAGCTTTTTGTGTCCATGTTAGAGAGATATTGGAATTTGTCTCCGATTTGCACACACAGACCCAGAACACAAGGGGATTCAGCTTCTTAATTCTGTCCTCCATCATATGTAGTATGCCCTGATGACTGAGGGATCTCTGCCCTCTCTTCTTTAGCAAGCCAACTAAATAGGCTAGCCTTAGTGTAGAACAGGGATTCCAGTTTTACCTTTTCCATTTGAAAAGCAAGAGAACACCACATTGAAGGACTATCAGCCCTGCAATGGGATTGACAGTTCACCTTTAGTAAATACCTTCAATAGCTCATAGTAAATCACACAAGTAAAACAAGACAATGCACTTATTTTAGAGTATCTAATTGCCAATTAGTAACCCAATTGCAAAATGCTATAGTTTTTGTCTAATTGATAGCTTTTACAGCAATAACCTTCCTGGTAGGCTGCCTTTACCCTGGCAGTCCCTCGCAGCAAGCCACATTTTACCTCATTAGATTACTGCAAATTGCAGAAAATGGGAAATGGGTTCATTTACCTAAGTGGTGTGATTGAATGTATGTTTATAAAGCTTTTATGAAAGAAACATTTCTTCTCGCCATGTCTGTTTCTCGTTGATTTCCAGACACAGTGGGAAACCACTATGCTAATTACAACGTGAACAGAACAGAGATAACTTTTACACGATATACAAACTCAGATACAAACTCTGATCAAGTCTAGCTAAAGTACAATCTCAAAACACTGGTGACTATTAAAAACACATTAGGGATCTTGGTGTGATGCCAACTTTACTTTTTACTTATCAACTTCACAAAGAATCAGACCTCTGTGATCTCTATTCGTATTACTGCTAATGTCTCCATTTCAATTACTAGACAAAGGAATCCCTACTTAATTTCCCACCATTGGTGTTTATAAACTGTCAGTGGAGCGATGTGACACGGTGTACAGCAGTAGACCTCCTCAGAGAATTCGGGGGGGGGGGGGGGTATATATGACAGAGAAAGGTGTGAGCCACGATTCTGACACTTTGCGGCGCATCATATTTGTAAACATCGTTAATCACAGATTAGCAGATTAGAGAATAACAAGACCCAGAGGATGATTCTATTTATCAACTTCCTCTGTTACGGATAAAGGCTGGGCTGGAAGGGTGTGTGAAGGGATGCACATTGCCTGAGGAAGAGAGGTCTGAATTGGAATAAACCAACAGTCTTTTGTTGCCACCCACCCACAATCCAGTGTTTCTCCAAACCCCCAACCGAGGCCAGACACCATCACCAGAGCTACTCTCCTACCTGACAGTTACCAGCAGTACCAAGTCCACACCCCCTGCTCCCAGTACCATACACTCCCATTAATATTACATCACAACATCTCTCCCTCGATCACACGTCTTAAAAATAACTAAAAAGCTTAAAAACATTGATAAAACCAGACATGCACACACAAAATGTTACATACTCACACAAACCAATATTGTACTCTCGCTATACATTTTATAGTATGCATAATGCCCAAAGAAGGCGATCATAAAGGTTCAATGGGTTCAGTTGGGTCTAATAAGCGTCCCTGACATGGCATGATGCTAGCATCATCTCTTAACATAAACAAGTGGACGTCTAGGTTCTGAGGTGTGATAAATATAAAGCATACTCGGCAGAACAACAGCCAGAGTAACACATTGCCTCAGCATAAGGCATCCATCCATGGTAGATCTGAGGAACTTATAAAAGGCAGACAGTAGCACGCATGCATGTCAAGAACTCAGTCTTTTGTCACTCCAACGTGGCCCCTGCAGTTGCCGAGGAAACCGCTGCTCTGCGTTGCCACGGCGCACATACAGAGTGATGTGGATGCCACGGTTCAGTGATCCAGGGGCCGTCCACTACTCTTCCTCATCCTACTCCTTCCTTCTGTCCTGAATGCTCTGCCATAGAACAGACCACACCACACATCCACCACTCCCCAGATATAACAGTACCTTCTGGCTTTGTGTTTATAGATTTGCTGAGCACCCTGTGCAATGTTTCCACCAGTTAATTTCAAAAGACAAGAACAAGAGAAAAAATACATGTTTTTTTACACCAAAACATAAAGTTGTCTTCTCTCCACCATTGTCATCTTTTTTGTAATGCATTTTATATTGTATTGTCTTCTGAAAATAACAGATGCACTCAGTAAATCAGGCCTGTAGTATGTAAATCAATCAGGGCCCTCTATGTTAATTGATAGCTAGCTAATTGAAGCACTAATCCAGTCACTAAGTACTGTACTGCCTCCTGGCCTCTGCTCGGGAGTATGTCCACAGTAAACAGCAAGAACAGAGCAGGTCATCAATGCCTCGTTTCTTAACCCATGGAGGGGAGAGGGTGACAGAATACCTATCAACTCTAGAATACCTATCAACTACAGAATACCTATCAACTAGCTGCAGATCTGAGACTAGGAGGAATAATATTAGACAGACCACTCTGTTAGAGGAGAGCAGAGTGTAGGACAGGGGTCTCCTGCTTCAGTCCTGGAGAGCTACTGGGCAGGCAGGTGTTTGTTACAGCTTGGCACTTAAATACCTGATTCACATAATTGCAATTGAAAAAGAATGCCACTGAATGGGACCGAGAGCACGACATCACTAGAAATTAGGTCTATAAAAAATAGAAATGTGTTCAGGAACTGCCTACTTGTGTTAATTCTTCTGTGGACTGAGATAGTATAGTACAGCGACTGTAGAGAGGGGCTTGATAACTATTGGATCTGAGGTGAACAGAACAGGACAGGAAGTTCACCACTGTCCTATAGTCCACTGTGCCAGTCTGTCGTCCCCCACTCTATTCACCTGAGAAAGGAGAGGGACAGTGAGCGAGCGAGCGAGCGAAATCGATAGTAGGTGCATGTCTCCCCACACATAACAGAGGTGAAAGTTGAAGCCTGCACCAGAGACTGTCCTCCTGAGTAATTACATGAGCGAAGCTCTTAACATACAAAACTGACCTCGCTTTCAAGTGTACCAGTGTTAATAATCAGTGTTCATAATGAACATAATCCATAGGTCAAGGTCCTCGACAACCTTGCTCCAAGCAACAACTGCAAGGAAGGAACAGCTTGGTAAATTGCAGTTTCTACAAGAGCAGTGATATGCTACTGCTCCCTGGTGTACAGGGAAAACATGACAGCCACACAGGGGCATGAACACCTACCTGTTCATTGTACACACAGACATACACACATACTATATTTTCATTCAGAAGCAGAAAGACTATTTGCCATTCTATAAAATTGTTGGTAGATTATCATTTTTGTATGTATATCATTGATAGATTGAAATGTGTAATATATTCTGTTGTGATCTAAAAACAAAAAGTTTTTCAAAAAAGAAATGTGTAACATACTGTATCTTCACAATTCACATAGTTAATGGAAAACTAAAGATTAGATAAAGCCTGTAAAAGTTGTGTGTTTCAACAGAAATGTATACATAACACTTGTGTTTGTTTAATAAGTAACCTCCAAAGAAAGTCCATCCTTATAATCTGTATGGAACCCAACCCAAGTAGTACTCCTATCGTCTGCTTAGCCTGTGCTGAACACATGGCCTGTCATAATGACCGAGCAGAATGACTGACAGTTCCTTCAGTTTCTGCAAGTTCATGGTGAGTATGTAAGTGTAGCTACCCAGTCAGTGAATGTTATGAATGACCTGATTGACAACTGTGGGAAAGTTCAGTCATTAGTCATCAATCCCTAATCTATGACATTGTGCCACAAAACCAGTGTAAATCTTTCTCTTTAAAAGCACACAAATATAAACATATCAGTACAGCGCTTTCTTCTTCAGAAAACATTCCTCCACTGAATATTGTGAGACAAGCACATGGTATAAGTCCATCTTTGGACCTGTAGTAAGGCCTCCTTCAAAAAGGCACATCAGTCATCGGAAAGTGACTTTGTTCACTTGAAGTGTTATCCCTCTGTGCTGTTAGTTCACTTGAAGTGTTATCCCTCTGTGCTGTTAGTTCACTTGAAGTGTTATCCCTCTGTGCTGTTAGTTCACTTGAAGTGTTATCCCTCTGTGCTGTTAGTTCACTTGAAGTGTTATCCCTCTGTGCTGTTAGTTCACTTGAAGTGTTATCCCTCTGTGCTGTTAGTTCACTTGAAGTGTTATCCCTCTGTGCTGTTAGTTCACTTGAAGTGTTATCCCTCTGTGCTGTTAGTTCACTTGAAGTGTTATCCCTCTGTGCTGTTAGTTCACTTGAAGTGTTATCCCTCTGTGCTGTTAAAGGACACTGGAACCAAATAGGCAAAGCAAGAGCGAGGACTCCTTCCATCCGTGCAAAAATACAAATGTGAAGTAGTGGTGTAGGAGGACATTATATGAACTATATTAATCACCTGGAATCATTTGTTTATTAACCAAGTCTATTAACTGACATTGCTGACTAAGATCAAGAAATGGTCATTAGAAACAGAACGTAAGTATTTAATAACATTGTGAATGAAATTAATTCCAATATACAAAGCAAAATCATAAGTTACAAGGCATCATTGGTGATAACAAGGCATTAGTCAGAGAGAGAGAGAGAGAGAGAGAGAGAGAGAGAGAGTCCTTCATGGACATTGATTACCATTGTTATAGTGGACAGTTCAATATCTTGTCAGTATATTCCAAAATCTTTGCCATGGCTAGAATCAGAGTCTCTCAGGATAGGTTGGATAGCCTCTCACTCACCTCCCACAGCTTCTTAGCCAAAGCATCGTCCCGCCCCTTGGCGCCTACTTCCTGTAGAGCACATGAAGAGAAGTAGCGTCCACTCAGCGGCTCGATCCCCTCTTGGAGGGCACAGTGTAGGGTGGTCTGGGCTCCCCTCTCAACATCCATGAAGAAAAGCTTAGAGATGGGCTCTAGAAAGAGCCTCTGCCATAGTTTCAGGTTGCGACCGAACTCAGTGTGAATGACCCCTAAATGACAAATGGTAATTTAGTATGCGATAGGATGGAATAGAATAAACCACATTGTCTGCAATGTTTTGCAAACGCAGTACTGCTGTGTAAAAACACACTATACAATACACACTTGACACATACTAGCCATCTGAAACATCAAACAGTCTGCATATAGATTACAGAAAAACTCAAATGTAAAACCAAGTAAGAAGGATCCCTTCTAGGTTCTCCAAGGCAGAGCAACTGACCTGGGTGGAGGCTGTAGGTGGAGAGCAACTGACCTGGGTGGAGGCTGTAGGTGGAGAGCAACTGACCTGGGTGGAGGCTGTAGGTGGAGAGCAACTGACCTGGGTGGAGGCTGTAGGTGGAGAGCAACTGACCTGGGTGGAGGCTGTAGGTGGAGAGCAACTGACCTGGGTGGAGGCTGTAGGTGGAGAGCAACTGACCTGGGTGGAGGCTGTAGGTGGAGAGCAACTGACCTGGGTGGAGGCTGTAGGTGGAGAGCAACTGACCTGGGTGGAGGCTGTAGGTGGAGCGCAACTGACCTGGGTGGAGGCTGTAGGTGGAGAGCAACTGACCTGGGTGGAGGCTGTAGGTGGAGAGCAACTGACCTGGGTGGAGGTTGTAGGTGGAGAGCAACTGACCTGGGTGGAGGCTGTAGGTGGAGAGCAACTGACCTGGGTGGAGGCTGTAGGTGGAGAGCAACTGACCTGGGTGGAGGCTGTAGGTGGAGAGCAACTGACCTGGGTGGAGGCAGTAGGTGGAGAGCAACTGACCTGGGTGGAGGCTGTAGGTGGAGAGCAATTGACCTGGGTGGAGGCTGTAGGTGGAGAGCTACTGACCTGGGTGGAGGCTGAAGGTGGAGAGCTACTGACCTGGGTGGAGACTGTAGGTGGTAACGCTGGTCCCCTCCAGGCGGTTGGCCAGCTCCCGGGTGAAGAGCACGTTGCACAGCTTGCTGTGGCAGTAGGCCCTGAAGTTATGCCAGGTGGACTGGCCTGACACCAGGTCCTTGTGGGTACCCAGGAGGCCAAAGTCGACAGAGCCTAGCCGGTGTAGGAGAGCCGACACGTTGACAACACGACTAGGACCACACTCCTTCAGCCGGTCCAGCAGCAAGCAGGTCAACAGGAAGTGGCCTAAGTGGTTGACACCAAACACCATGCCGAACCCATCCTCAGTGTAGCCAGGCCCCAGCATTCCTGAAACGAATCACATTTTATTGGTCACATTAGCCGAATACAACAGGTATAGAGGGTACCTTGAAATGCTTACTTATGAGCCCATTCCCAACAATGTAGAGCTAAAAAGTAAGAAAAATATTTGCTAAATAAAAAAAGGAAATAGTAACACAAAATAACAATAACGAGGCTATTTACAAGGAGTACCAGTACTGAGTCAATGTGCAGGGGTATGAGGTAGTTGAGGTAATTCAAGGTGACAGACAGTGAGACCAGAGACAGGGAGTAAGGCTACACATAATGTCCAAGTATTTCTATATTTGTCTTAAAATGTGTGCATTATTTTATCCATAGGGTAAGAAGAGATGTGTCACATTTGATTCAATAGGGTTCACTGAATAGAGAAAGTGTGTTTTATGTATTGGGAATGAATGTTTCCAATCCCTCTTTCTCTGCCACACCTGCATTGTTGATGAGCAGGTCCAGTCTGACTTCAGTCTTCAGGAAGGTTTCAGCAAAGGAGCGAACAGACTTCAGACTGCCCAGATCCAGATGCATGAACACCACCTCATTGCTCCCACTCTCCTATAGAACAGAGGAGGAATCAAACAGTGGATTTCCAACACCATACATTTTCACACAGGGCAAACAAATCCCTGATCAGTATGTATTGAGATGGCTATGCCACAACATAATATTTTGATTATTATGTTATCAATAAGGCTCCTCTAACCCTTCTGATATCATAGACAGCAGCCTCAGCTTTCTGTTTGCTGCGGCAGGCAAGGATGACCCTTGCACCTCTCTTGGCCAAATCCAAAGCAGTAGCCTTTCCAATACCAGTGTTACTCCCTAGGGAACAACAAAACACATGTTAATGTAAAGGTCTTCCACATGAACGCACTTAAAACGTGCGCACACTAAATCAGTCCCATCACATAGTAAGGCAACAAAATGTGCCTAACTAACCTGTTACGATAGCAGTCTTTCCTTTAAGTGTCACAGAGCTCGTGCATCTTGATCCCCTGATCACATTGTAATAAAGTATCAAATACAACGCAATCCCTACTGCCAGAATAGATAGCAAAACCGACATTATTACAGTACCGAGCGTTGTTTCCGAATTCGGGAATGTAATTTAGTTTGAAAGCTATCAAAGTTCAGCTGGCTAACATACGGCATGTGCTGTTTTTGTTTTTATTACGCCCTCAACAGCTTCCGGGTTTAATTTATACCTGCAGTACGGAAGTAATTCCACCAGATGTCGTTTTTGTAATCTGCATGAAAATCGGCTCCATATTGAGGGCATAGATCACTTTCGGATGGAAAGTGAAATTCGAGATTAACATCTCAGATTTAAAAAAAAACCTTCATTAAAAAAACATGCCAATACATGATCACTACATATTAACTACGCTTGAATTGCCCTGCCAATGTTGTTCTTCTCAGGCCATTTTGCAATTTAAAAAATGTAGGTAGGCCTATATGATCACACTAGTAATATATAATATGTGGTATTGCTTGTGAGCCGAGTGAGCATAATAAATCGTTTTTTTACTGTACAGGTGGCCAGCATCTGATGGTCAGTCTGCGGGGAAGGAGGGAGCAGCCGTGAAGCTGCACCTCACCCGACCGTCACCGTCCCTCCTCTCTTCCTCCCTCGACTGAGGAAATCGGACAGTCTTCCAGTCCCAGCTGATGACTCAACTCACACTGCATACATTTTGCCTCATGCAGCAATTAATGTTGTTACTCCTATGACCAGAGAAATTGTACTATTCCTCGATATTAAAAAAGACAAATAACCCCGAAAGCCTATCAAAACGCACATTTTGTGGCTTATAAAACTGTTGAACAAAGTGTTGACAGTGCTAACAATTTAAACATGAATTTACTCGTTAAAAAATCTATTTGCTCTATCCGTTGAGTCTCTAGTCAATGGCGCAAGAAAACTGCAGACACGGTGATCTGAGCTACCTGTTTGGCGAGCGGTAGATATTAGGTATACTTGATTTGCTCTCTGGGCCTGCCGGGTAAACGGAGTTATATCTTGAGAAACATGAAATGGTTCAACATGGGAACACTTTGCCTTCCCGGCGCTAGCGCTGCTGAATAAAACGAATAAAACAAATGAGAACGCAAGCCTTTTTCATAAGAAATGTTTGGTGATCGACTAGGAATGGTTTGGTGACCACTGTAAATCTAATCTAAACCATTTATTGGCACTAGTAGTTTACTTCCTCTTTAGGCCTCTCAATCACAAATGATTCATACATTATTACATATTTTACAAGCCTATGTTTTTTAAAGGTGTAAAGTAATTAATTGCAACTACTCTCCTTACTGTAATTGAGCAGTTTTTCTGAGAACTTGTACTTTTTTAAAGTAGTTTTCAAAGTTAGTAATTTTACCTCTACATGAGTAAAATTGTATTAAACTGTACATTTACTTGAGTAGGATATTTCAGTACTCTTTCCACCACTGATGACAAGTGAGTGAAAGAGGGAGTTTGTGCAGTGAGTTTGGGTGAGGGAGTGAGTGAAAGAGGGAGTTTGTGCAGTGAGTTTGGGTGAGGGAGTGAGTGAAGGAAAGAGTGAAAGGGTGAGTGAGTGAATGTCAGCCGGTCCCATTGACAAGTAACAAGTAATAGAAGGATGAATGAGGGACTGCTGAATGGTTGAAAGAATTAGACATGTTTATTTCTGGAGACTGAAATATATTGACTTCTGGAAACTTTGTTTATGCACTTTATTTTGTATAGTTAAAAAAAATGTATCAATACATTTGATTTGCTTTGAATGTTTATATTAAAATGTTCATAATTTTACATACAGATGTGACTTATAATTCATTGCCTCTATTCCTTTTTCAATTGAATGCAAGGAAAATGTGTAACAATATTCAGGTAACCTTAGCAAAATTAGATAATTATCAAGGACAATGTTTATATTTTAAAAGTAACTCAATTAATTTTACTTGAAGTCGTTTTTTCACACCATTTGTTTGACTTCAACTGGAGTAGAAATTGTATTAAAGTAACAGTACTTCTACTTGAGTGAGATATCTGTACTCTTTCCACCCCTGTTTTTTTATTCAAACGCACATGATCAAGGCAACAAACAGCATCAGCTCCTCGGCCATGTGCACATGATCTTTAACCATGGGATTACATTATCTAAAATATGAATGGATGCACTGTTCAGTGCTGGCACAATTATTATACAACCAATGAATATACAACAGCCTCATTGAGGAACACATACTTTATTTCCATAAGTCTTGAATTGCCCAGTAGGCCTATGCTTCTTCATCCTTTTTACCACTTCATGATTGAATTCATTCCAGCATGCACAGTTTTGGGTGGGTCGTTGAATTATGTTCCAGATATATCTACTAGGGCAGAGTGGAACACCCTAAGTAACCTATGGTAAGAACTTAGAAGTTAATGCACGAGATCAGTCCTATATACTAATCACACGGAGTAAGCACTTTTAGAATTTCTTTGACATGGTTGAATGATTTAAAGGGCAAGTCCACTCAAATTTCAAAAATCATCTTGCACACTGAGGAGAGCTTGAGTCACAGTGGGAGGCTTTCACAGGAGTCCACACAGACTCTCACTGACTTCCCATAGCTTCTTGGCCACCGCATCATCTCTGGCTTTAGGATAGACGTTCCTGACTGTACAGTTAGAGAAGTAGCATCCAGAGAGGGGCTCCAGGCCCTCCTGCAGGGCACAGTGCAGAGTGGTCTGAGACCCTGCCACAGAGTTCTTGAAGAACAACATTGAGATGGGCTTCAACAGCATTAAAAATGCAGAGTTGGCGTAACGGCCCAGCTCAGTTTCGATTATACCTAGGAGAAAAAGACACAAGCACTAGAGTTAAGTTATTCATCCATAAAAAAATATATATATATATTAGTCAATTAGCAGACGCTCTTATCCAGAGCAACTTACATTAGTGCATTCATCTTAAGACAGCTAGGTGAGACAATAACATAATCGCTTAAAAGAGACAGGTTTTAAGACTTTGTCGGAAGATGGCCAGGGAGTCCGCTGTCCTGACATTAGGGCTTGTTCCACCATTGGGGAGCCAGGACAGAGAAGAGCTTTGACTGGAACATTAGTCCTCTTATTCTACTTTACATTCAACCAACAACTAACTTGAAAACTGCAGATACCGTTACATTCAACCAACAACTAACTTGAAAACTGCAGATACCGTTACATTCAACCAACAACTAACTTGAAAACTGCAGATAACGTTACATTCAACCAACAACTAACTTGAAAACTGCAGATACCGTTACATTCAACCAACAACTAACTTGAAAACTGCAGATAACGTTACATTCAACCAACAACTACAGTGCCTTGCGAAAGTATTCGGCCCCCTTGAACTTTGCGACCTTTTGCCACATTTCAGGCTTCAAACATAAAGATATAAAACTGATTTTTTTTGTGAAGAATCAACAACAAGTGGGACACAATCATGAAGTGGAACGACATTTATTGGATATTTCAAACTTTTTTAACAAATCAAAAACTGAAAAATTGGGCGTGCAAAATTATTCAGCCACCTTAAGTTAATACTTTGTAGCGCCACCTTTTGCTGCGATTACAGCTGTAAGTCGCTTGGGGTATGTCTCTATCAGTTTTGCACATCGAGAGACTGAAATTTTTTCCCATTCCTCCTTGCAAAACAGCTCGAGCTCAGTGAGGTTGGATGGAGAGCATTTGTGAACAGCAGTTTTCAGTTCTTTCCACAGATTCTTGATTGGATTCAGGTCTGGACTTTGACTTGGCCATTCTAACACCTGGATATGTTTATTTTTGAACCATTCCATTGTAGATTTTGCTTTATGTTTTGGATCATTGTCTTGTTGGAAGACAAATCTCCGTCCCAGTCTCAGGTCTTTTGCAGACTCCATCAGGTTTTCTTCCAGAATGGTCCTGTATTTGGCTCCATCCATCTTCCCATCAATTTGAACCATCTTCCCTGTCCCTGCTGAAGAAAAGCAGGCCCAAACCATGATGCTGCCACCACCATGTTTGACAGTGGGGATGGTGTGTTCAGCTGTGTTGCTTTTACGCCAAACATAACGTTTTGCATTGTTGCCAAAAAGTTCAATTTTGGTTTCATCTGACCAGAGCACCTTCTTCCACATGTTTGGTGTGTCTCCCAGGTGGCTTGTGGCAAACTTTAAACAACACTTTTTATGGATATCTTTAAGAAATGGCTTTCTTCTTGCCACTCTTCCATAAAGGCCAGATTTGTGCAATATACGACTGATTGTTGTCCTATGGACAGAATCTCCCACCTCAGCTGTAGATCTCTGCAGTTCATCCAGAGTGATCATGGGCCTCTTGGCTGCATCGCTGATCAGTCTTCTCCTTGTATGAGCTGAAAGTTTAGAGGGACGGCCAGGTCTTGGTAGATTTGCAGTGGTCTGATACTCCTTCCATTTCAATATTATCGCTTGCACAGTGCTCCTTGGGATGTTTAAAGCTTTGAAAATCTTTTTGTATCCAAATCCGGCTTTAAACTTCTTCACAACAGTATCTCGGACCTGCCTGGTGTGTTCCTTGTTCTTCATGATGCTCTCTGTGCTTTTAACGGACCTCTGAGACTATCACAGTGCAGGTGCATTTATACGGAGACTTGATTACACACAGGTGGATTGTATTTATCATCATTAGTCATTTAGGTCAACATTGGATCATTCAGAGATCCTCACTGAACTTCTGGAGAGAGTTTGCTGCACTGAAAGTAAAGGGGCTGAATTATTTTGCACGCCCAATTTTTCAGTTTTTGATTTGTTAAAAAAGTTTGAAATATCCAATAAATGTCGTTCCACTTCATGATTGTGTCCCACTTGTTGTTGATTCTTCACAAAAAAATACAGTTTTATGTCTTTATGTTTGAAGCCTGAAATGTGGCAAAAGGTCGCGAAGTTCAAGGGGGCCGAATACTTTCGCAAGGCACTGTAACTTGAAAACTGCAGATACCGTTACATTCAACCAACAACTAACTTGAAAACTGCAGATACCGTTACATTCAACCAACAACTAACTTGAAAACTGCAGATACCGTTACATTCAACCAACAACTAACTTGAAAACTGCAGATACCGTTACATTCAACCAACAACTAACTTGAAAACTGCAGATACCGTTACATTCAACCAACAACTAACTTGAAAACTGCAGATACCGTTACATTCAACCAACAACTAACTTGAAAACTGCAGATACCGTTACATTCAGCCAACAACTAACTTGAAAACTGCAGATACCGTTACATTCAAAAGTTTTATACATGATCAAATGAAATTGGACAGCTGACTTAGCAGCACTGACCAGGGTGGAGGCTGTAGCAGGTAACATTTGTGTCCTTCAGTCTCTTGGCCAGCTCATGGGTGAAGACAACGTTACACAGCTTGCTGTTGCAATAGATGTTAAAGACGTCCGTGGCAGACTTGCCAACACCTAACTCCTTGTGAGTGCTCAAGCAGTTGAAATCAATTTTGCCAAAATTATGGCCCAAGGACGCAACGTTGACCACTCGACTCGGACCGCACTCCTTCAGACGGTCCAGAAGCAGGTTGGTCAACAGGAAGTGACCGATGTAGTTGACACCAAACATCATCCCCAAGCCGTCTTCTGTGCTGCCCTGCATGTAAATACCTGAGAGGAAACATGGAAACGAGCCATTATTTATCCATAATCACTTCTATGGGAGGTTGATGGGAGTTCAGGGTGCATCTTAATAGTCTTTAGTAGCCTCATCTCCTCACAGCCTTTCCTTCATCCTGCATTGATGCAAAGGAACAGGACAGGTGTATTGCTTTCACCTGTCATGCCAGTGCAAATAAAGGATAGAGTAGAGGGAAAGGAAGCTGTTTAGGACCATTGAGATACACCCAGAGAGAGAGAGAGGTCCAACAACACCTCCTCAAGCCTCCTTTACCTGCATTGTTGATGAGCAGGTCCAATCTGCACTCAGTCTTTAGGAAGGTTTCAGCAAAGGAGCGAACAGACTTCAGACTGCCCAGATCCAGATGCATGAACACCACCTCATCGCTCCCACTCTCCTACAGGACACACATTTCTTTGTTACTCGGTCCAAATTTCTTGAACATTTTCCAAATTTCCTCTTTTCACAGCCACCACATGAAGGTTGTGATGAAATAACAAAATCTGCTAATGTAAAGTAGGTCAGAGTTTGTTGAATCTCTCCTCACCCTCTTGATGTCAGCGAGCGCAGCCTCAGCTCTCTGTTTGTTGCGGCAGGCCAGGATGACCCTGGCACCTCTCCTGGCCAGATCTAGCGCTGTCATCTTCCCTATGCCTGTGTTACTTCCTGTAGAATTAGTATTATTAGGATTACTGCAATGTAGGGGAGACCGGGAGAAATAGTAAAAAAAAAATATATTTATGAAAAATAAAAATATTTTACTCTATTGCTCAGAGACCACTTGAACTACGGAAGTCATTTTTTGATATAAGAACTTACATCAGTCTCCTAAACATTCATACCATTTATAGGTCTGTACATAAAACGGTCAGATTACAATCTTGATTTTAATCTTTAAAATCGGGATGTTACATTTGTCACTGTGCCAGGGGCAATTGTAACAGTAGCTAGGGTGAAATGTAACACCAAAAAAATAAACCAAATAAACTCCATTAACTTCAAATACATTGTTTATGAATGATTATATACATATAGTATCTACATAACCAATATTTACAGTAACACCCGTATTTGTGGATGGCCATTCGGTTCCTCTCAAAACATCTGAATAGTCTGATTGTGCCCAAATGATAACTGTTTACAACATATTTACCACTCTACAGGACGCCAAGGTGATTTAATGTTCGTTTTGAATAATTTAATTCACCCCCCCCCCCCCCCATCATTTGGCTGTTTGGATCATGTTCATTTTAACACTGAGTTACAATTGCCCCCAACCATGACACAACACCTCATGTGCCTAGCAAGAGACAATTGAGACACATCAATCATGTCAATTTTTATCTTACAGATCATTTTCATCACTATGCTAGTTTGAATACTTAAACATTAACGCTCAGGACAGTACAAGAAAAATACAGTTGGTGGGAAAAAACACACTTTACCCCTAACAAATATTGAGATATTTGCCTGAAACTCTTTAAGCAGGGAGAGAACCTAAATGGGCATTTACTGAGAGAGTTTCATCACTCGTTTGTTTCTGTTTGGAGAAATTCAAGGTGTTACAATTGCCCCCAGTCTCCCCTATAGCTTGCCGCAGAAAGAGTCATTTGTTGAGTTTTATAACCAGGGAAAACGTTAAAAAAAATATATAAATAATAATAAACAAAGTTAAATAAAAATTTAACAACACTATATATATTAAATTATGTATAGGCAAAGAACATTACATCTACTCAACATTATTACATAACAGTGACATTAACTTTCCTCCTGTCAATGAAGGGAAACACAGAAAGCAGACAAAAACAGGCTCACCTGTTACAATTACAGTTTTCCCATGCAGTTTCACATTGCTCTTGCATACTGCCCCTTTGACAAAGATATTATGGAAAATCATATAGCCCACCACTACCATTCCAGCCAAAAGAAGAAATGCAGCCATTGAGCTCAGATCCTGTGCAACACTCAGTAAAGAGAATTAATAGAACACACTGCTCACTCCAGAATTTCTTACTGCACACTTATTCTCATGGTTACTCTATTGCGCAAAGAGCTCTACTTCCTGTTGAGTTCCGAGAAAGCCTAAACCACACCCCTTTGGACTGCACAGGCACATTAGTTTTTTTTTTTCCTTCTTTGCTTTGTTTGGATTCTTCTACTGAAGCTTTCATGCTCAAATCTCTCTATTTCTGCAGGGCAGGCATAAGTGCTGCCTTTAAATTCTAATTTAGGCTGACAAATTGTTAGGAGGATACTTAGGTAGAAGCTATGAATTGTACACTTTGAGCCATCATAAAACAATCAAGAGCAAACATTCTTAACAGTTTAGGTTTACTTACTGTTTTGTAAGAAATATGAATATAAACATGTCCATAAATTAAATGTCCCATAAATCAATGCTTGGTAAGAAAAAGCAAGCGCTTCATTCATATATGGTGCATTCAGAAAGCATTCAGACGCCTTGACTTTTCCTACATTTCCTCATTAATCTACACACAGTATCCCCATGATGACAAAGCAAAACTTTTTTTATTTGAGCAAATTTATTAGACATAAAAAACATAAATACCTTATTTACATAGGTATTCAGACCCTTTGCTATGAGAATTAAGCTCAAGTGCATCCTGCTTCCATTGATTATCCCTGAGATGTTTCTACAACTTGATTGGAATCCACCTGTGATAAATTCAATTGATTAGACATGATTTGGAAAGGCACACGTCTATATAACAAGTTCCTGTAATGGACATTTTAATGTCTGTGCTTTCCTTATAACAAATCTCTGTGTTCTATTCATGTGCTTTTCTACAAATTAATTTCTGTGTTCATGCAAGGGGGCTGACTGAACGAATCCTCACTATCAGTGGCTTCAATTTTGCAGTAGGCCCAGACCTTGTTTTGAGAATGAAAGAGATCTCCATTTCAAGGTCTCAGCTTAGAGAGAAGAAGCCTTGAGGTATTGGTCGGTCACATGAATGAAACAAAACGGTAATGATTCATTGATTATCCTAAATCATGCAAATATAACTTGTCTGTGAATACCGTATATAAGACAACTGCCTAAGCAGAGATCCTGATTGAGATGTGTACTATGGTGCATTGAGTTGGTTAGAAGCTCTCCAGCGAGCTGACAAATAAAAGACAATTAATTTAGATTGACTTTGAGTGTCCCTGTGTAAAAATTTCAGACAGCCCCACAGCTGACAGTGCATTGTCAGTGCAAAAACCAAGCCATGATGTCGAAGGAATTGTCCGTAGAGCTCCAAGACACGATTATGTCGAGGCACAGATCTGGAGAAGGGACCAAAACATTTCTACAGCTTTGAAGGGCCCCAAAGACAGTGGCGCGAATCATTCTTAAATGGAAGAAGTTTGGAACCACCAACACTATTCCTAGAGCTGGCAGCCCAGCAAAACTGAGCAAATCGGGGGAGAAGGGCATTGGTCAGGGAGGTGACCAAGAACCCGATGGTCACTCTGACAGAGCTCTAGAGTTCCTCTGTAGTGATGGGAGAACTTTCCAGAAGTACAACCATCTCTGCATCACTCTACCAATCAGGCCTTTATGGTAGAGTGGCCAGACAGAAACCACTCTTCAGTAAAAGGCACGAAAGCCCGCTTGGAGTTGGCCAATACACATCTAAAAGGACTGATTTGTGGAGTGCTAAAGGAGAAACAAGATTCTCTGGTCTGATGAAATCAAGATTGAACTATTTGGCCTGAATGCCAAGCATCATGTCTGGAGGAAACCTGGCACCATCCCTGCAGAGAAGCATGGCGGTGTCAGCATGCTGTGGGGATGTTTTTCAGCGGCAGGGACTGGGAGACTAGTCAGGATTGAGGGAAAGATGAACGCCTCAAACTAGAAAGATCCTTGATGAAATCCTGCTCCAGAGCACTCAGGACCTCAGACTGGGGCAAAGGTTCACCTTCCAACAGGACAATGACCCTCAACACACAGTCAAAACAACGCAGGAGTGGCTTCGGGACAAGTCTATGAATGTCCTTAAGTGGCCCAGCCAGAGCCCAGACTTGAACATGATTAAACATCCCTGGAGACCTGAAAATAGCTCTGGCGCCACTCCCCATCCAACCTGACAGAGCTTGAGAGGATCTGCAGTGAAGAATGAGAGAAACTTCCCAGATACAGGTGTGCCAAGCTTGTACCGTCATACCCAAGAAGACTTGAGGCTATAATCACTGCCAAAGGTGCTTCAACTAAGTACTGAGTAAAGGGTCTCAATACTTATGTAAATGTGATATTTCATGTTTTTTATTTTTAATACATTTGCAAAAAAATCTACAAACTTGTTTTTGCTTTGTCATTTTGGGATATTGTGTGTAGATTGAGGGATTGAGGGGAAAAAAACAATTTAATACATATTAGGATGTAACGTAACAAAATGTGGAATCAAATCAATTGGCCTGAATACTTTCCGAATGCACTTCTATGTACGTACATTTTATAAAGGATAACCCCCAAAAATAGTTTTGAAAAAACACAGGATATTAGTTAGTAGCTTGCAGTCCAGTTAAAACTGCTGAGTTAGAGTGAGTTTCTTAAGATGATAGCCCACTCAGACGCTCACTGACTTCCCATAGCTTCTTGGTCACCGCATCATCTCTGGCCTTAGGATAGACGTTCCTGACTGTACAGTTAGAGAAGTAGCATCCAGAGAGGGGCTCCAGGCCCTCCTGCAGGGCACAGTGCAGGGTGGTCTGAGACCCCGCCACATAGTTCTTGAAAAAGAACATGAAAAAAGGCTTCATCAGCATCATGGCCACCTTGTTGATGCCGCGAGTCAGCTCAGAGTTGATGGCTCCTGAAAAACAAAATAAACATGTCCCTGTGGGTTAAAACTTTCATGCCAATACATTTACTATTCAGCCACCTGGGGATGCAAAAACAAATACTGCATTTCAACATATCAATACAGGACAAGTCATTCTAATCTATACTTGGGCATAATCTTTCATACATACGGAGGTGTAGTGTACTGACCTGGGTGGAGGGTGTAGCAGGTCACGTTTGTGCCGTGTAATCTCTTGGCTAGCTCATGGTTGAAGAGAACATTACACAGCTTGCTGTTGCAGTATGTGGTGAAGACATCCATGAACGAATCACCAACTCCCACCTCCTTGTGAGAGTTCAAACAGTTGAAGTCAATGGTGCCGAAGTTATGACCCACGCACGCCACGTTGACCACTCGACTCTGACCGCACTTATTCAAATGGTCCAGAAGCAGGTTGGTCAACAGGAAGTGACCAATGTGGTTGACACCAAACATCATCCCCAAGCCATCCTCTGTGGTGCCTGGCATGTAAATACCTGAGACAACAGGGAGGAAAATAGTAACATTTCAGTTCCCAAAAATGATACCAGCTGCCTCACTTCCAAAAATGATACCAGCTGCCTCACTTCCAAAAATGATGCCAGCTGCCTCACTTCCAAAAATGATGCCAGCTGCCTCACTTCCAAAAATGATGCCAGCTGCCTCACTTCCAAAAATGATACCAGCTGCCTCACTTCCAAAAATGATGCCAGCTGCCTCACTTCCAAAAATGATGCCAGCTGCCTCACTTCCAAAAATGATACCAGCTGCCTCACTTCCAAAAATTATGCCAGCTGCCTCACTTCCAAAAATGATACCAGCTGCCTCACTTCCAAAAATGATACCAGCTGCCTCACTTCCAAAAATGATGCCAGCTGCCTCACTTCCAAAAATGATGCCAGCTGCCTCACTTCCAAAAATGATACCAGCTGCCTCACTTCCAAAAATGATACCAGCTGCCTCACTTCCAAAAATGATACCAGCTGCCTCACTTCCAAAAATGTTACACTGGTGTCAGAATTGGGATATTACATGAGTAATATTGGACAGGTGCCATGGTTGGCGGGCTTGGGCAGTTGAGAAAGCAGTCCAGCAAGCTCTTTTGGCTGGAGCATAATGTGTAGCCTACAACACCATGGCTGCATGTTGTCTCTGTACACAGGCTCTTGTGAAACCTCATTTAGCACTAACTTCAAGTCCCTCCGGAAAAGGCTGTCTGTACATGATTAAAAGCAATGTCATGTCGTGGTAGTGTTGTATAAGATCAAGTGTATTGATAGCTGGTCGTAGCGTTGCTGCAAACAACCAGTACAAGCCACACCTGCATTGTTGATGAGCAGGTCCAATCTGCACTCAGTCTTTAGGAAGGTTTCAGCAAAGGAGCGAACAGACTTCAGACTGCCCAGATCCAGATGCATGAACACCACCGCATTGCTCCCACTCTCCTACAGGACACACACGTTACTTTATTATTTTCATACACACAAATCATAATTAATAAATCCTAAAACCACTGTAGAAAAAACAAAAATTACTAGCCATAAACTACTGGTCATTATTATTATATGGTCAAATAGTGTTCATTCTCCTCCCACCCTCTTGATGTCAGCGAGCGCAGCCTCAGTTCTGTTTGCTGCGGTAGGCCAGGATGACTCTAGCACCTCTCCTGGCCAGATCTAGTGCAGTCATCTTCCTTATGCCTGTGTTACTTCCTGGAGTAAGTGGGCATAAACAATTAAAGAAAGGACATGTAAGGGTGAATAATATAAGTTTATGATTATTAGTCTTTAATTTACGCAGAAGATCAAAAAATTTTTTTTTAAACTCGTCTTTAAATTCCAACATTAATGAAATTGAAATCACTGAAAAATGACTTTACGATGACAGTTTTTGTCCTTTAACCACAACACCGTGGAAAATAAATGCAATCCCGACTACTACACAGACAACAAGCAAAAAGGTAGCCATCCTTGTCTCCCGTGTGAAAACACCTTTGCTTTCAAGAGTGTGTGCAAACTAATTTGTACTCATGGGAGAGCCCGTGAAAATATCACACCCCTCTTATCAGCTACAAGATGGTTTGAGTTTCTGTAGTGATTGTGCAACTGGATAAACCAGTCTCTACTCTCTCAGGCCAAGGAACAATTAAAAATAGTCAAATACGAGAGATTGTTTTACCATTAGACCTACATAAATTGCAACTGTTACCTTTGACATAGAGCTGTACACGACCACCACCTTCTGGATAGTTCACTCAACACATTACTGAAAGAAAAGCATTTTAGATCATTGACCCCAGGTCTCAAAGTAATCAAAAATAACAGTACAAGGAGGCATTTTTAAGTTTGTTCTTTAAAAAAAATCTTTCTGTATTTACATTGTTTTAACAGACAGGAACAAAACAAACAAAGAACGCTTATTTACAGAGTACAAGAGTGTTAAACGAGAGCTAAAACAATCTGACACTATTTACACCATTCAGCATGGAAGACACAGGACTCGGAACAGGTGTGTAACAAACGTTTCTGCAAAACTACAAAATATCACAAAAGGAGTCCATGGGAGGTACTGTACACTATACAAACCAACCACAATGGTTTATGTCCATCAGTGTAGGCTGGTGGGAGGAGCTATAGGAGGACGGGATCATTATAATGGCTAGAATGGAATCAATGGAACGGTAAACAAAACAACATATGTAAACCACACTTGACTTAAATCTTCTCTAGCCAGTACAACGAGCCCATCCTCCTATAGCTCCTCCCACCAGCCTAGACTGATGTACAGGATATCCAACTGAAAAGCACCGAATCAATCCTATTTACATTAATATACTGTACATACAAATGTGTGTATAAGCATGTAAGTGTGCTAGCTACCTGTGGTGCAAACGTAGCAACAACAAATAGTGTGAGTACTATAACTTTAATATCACAAAATAAAATGTTTGGGCTACATGAGCGGTCTGAAAAATAAAAAAATGTTAGTGTACCAGTCATAGGTTTAGACACACTTACTCATTCAAGGGCTTTTAATTGTTTTTCTATTTTCTACATTTTAGAATAGTGAAGACATCAAAACTATGAAGTGACACATATGGAATCAAGTAGTAACCAAAATAACTGTTAAAGAAATAAAAAGATGTTGTAGATTCTTCAAAAAGTAGCCACCATTGGTCTTGATGACAGCTTTGCATGCTCTTGGCATTCTCTCAACCAGCTTCATGGAGAACCAACAGTTCTGGAGTTCCCACATATGCTGAGCACTTGTTGGCTGCTTTTCCTTCACTCTGCGCGCCAACTCATCTCAATTGGGTTGAGGTCGGGTGATTGTGGAGGCCAGGTCATCTGATGCAGCACTCCATCACTCTCCTTGGTCAAATAGCCCTTACACAGCCTTGAGGTGTGTTGGTCATTGTCCTGTTGAAAAACAAATGGTCCCACTAAGCGCAAATCAGATGGGATGGCGTATTGCTGTCGAATGCTGTGGTAGCCATGCTGGTTAAGTGTGCCTTGAATTCTAAATAAATCACTGACAGTATCACCAGCAAAGCACCACACCACCTCCATGCTTCTCGGTGGAAACCACACATGCGGAGATCATCCGTTCACCTGCTCTGCTTCTCATAAAGACACCCTTCAGTAGTGGTTTCTTCACAGCAATTCAACCACGAAAGCCTGATTCACGCAATCTCCTCTGAACAGTTGATGTTGAGATGCGTCTGTTACTTGAACTCCAAAGCATTTAATTGGGCTGCAATTTCTGAGGCTGGTAACTCTAATGAACTTACCCTCTGCAGCAGAGGTAGCTCTGGGTCTTCCTTTCCTGTGGCGGTCCTCATGAGAGACAGTTTCATCATAGCTCTTGATGTTTTTTGCGACTGCACTTGAAGAAACTTTCAAAGTTCTTGAAATTTCTGGATTGACTGACCTTCAAGTCTTAAAATAATGATGGACTGTCATTTCTCTTTGCTTATTTCAGCTGTTCTTGCCATAATATGGACTTGGTCTTTTACCAAATAGGGCTATCTTCTGTATACCCCCTTTTACCCTGTTACAACACAACTGATTGGCTCAAACGCATTGAGATGGAAAGAAATTTTACAAGTTAATTTTTAATTAAGAATGCCAAGAGTGTGCAAAGCTGTCATCAAGGCAAAGGATGGCTACTTTGAAGAATTTGTTTTGGTTACTACATGATTCCATGTGTTACTTCATAGTTTTGATGTCTTCACTATTATTACTATTACTCGACAATGTAGAAAATAGTACAAATAAAGAAAAACCCTGTAATGAGGTGTCCAAACTTTTAACTGGTACTGTATATACATGTATAACTAGACTGGCAAAAATAAGTGACACATACTCTTCAGTAAGTCAATCTAAATAAACAGATTTGAGATAAAACTTCATTTCATGCAAAAGTATAAACAAAATAAATTAAAAATATATATTTTCCCTGTGTAACAACCTGCTCCCCTTAGGTTTGACTGGAAATAGATGAGAAAGGGAGAGTTTGGGCTTTGGCACAGAGTTGCAATTGGTGGAGTTTGATTGTCTGTTTGTCTGCCCCCTCTTGGTTGGGGGTGGTATTGGCGGGGGTGGTATTGGCAGTGCCAGTGGATCCCTCTTCTTTAGGCTGCTTACTGGCGAACTCAACAATGCTGAAGACAAACTGCATGCAGCCCAGTTTGATGTAGCTGCCATGGTGGAGCAGCGCTGTGCCCTCCCAACCAGCCCCGCTGCCACCGATCAGGCTGGAACTGCTGGCTTTGCAGTTGCAGGAGAGCCTGGGTCCTCCCTGGGGCTGGCAGCTCATCACTCCCTCCAATGGCATCAGAACAGTCCTGTGCCCAGCCTCGGTCCCCTCCTCCTGCTGCTGCTCTCTCATCTTACAGCGGCCTGAAGAAAGAGGGCACCATCACTCAAGTCTCCTATAGACACACAGGGCTGGTCAAACCACACACACACACACACACACACACAGGGCTGGTCAAACCACACACACACACACAGGGCTGGTCAAACCACACACACACACACACACACACAGGGCTGGTCAAACCACACACACACACACGCACACACAGGGCTGGTCAAACCACACACACACAGGGCTGGTCAAACCACACACACACACACCAAGCCTCTACAGGGTTAAGGTGATGGGGCGTACACCCACCCACATGTTGCACAAAGGAGGTATGGAGGGGTTCAAAATCAGCTAAATTACTAGTGTATGTGTGTACATATGATGAGGTGTGTGTGTGTTACTTACGGATAATGCCCTGCACTTTGGACACCAGGCCACTGGCCGGGCTGGGCAAAGTCTTCTCAGAGAAGTCACAGGAGTAGAGCACGTTGTCCACCGTGGTCCCATGCTCACTGTAGTTGAGCAGCTCGTAGTGTTTGGTGTTCTACACACAGGTACAAACCAACAGTCATGTCTGTAGTGCTACTGTTATTTCAAATAGTACTCACAGATCAGGTCATAGCAATGGGAAAAATATGTTTTTGTCAAGCTTTGTGTCTCGAACAGGACAGACAACCTACCCCGTCGTAAAAGATGCAGGCGTGTTTTCCAGATACATAATTACAATGACCATAGTTTGTAAGGCACACATCCATGTCAGCACCTACAGTGGGTTGTCAGAGAGAGAAAGACTGATGAGACTTTGTTCCATGTTGAGTAAAGATCAGTCTTTTGTAACAGCATGGGCAGTCCTTACCAGCTCCTATGTACAGGGTCCTATAAGACATGTTGATGGCTCCTCCCTTCCCCATGAGTGGATAAAATGTTGCTCTCGCCTGCACCTTCTGTTCTTCTGTGATGGGGACAGAATATGGAGGAATGACATTTTATAACATTCCTATGGCACAAATTAAACTGCCGCACGTCAGGTTCTGGGGGCTTACCCTCTGTGCACGGCGCGGGAGATTGAGGTTTGAGGGCGACGGTGGGAGGAGAGGAAGCAGTCAGACCGCTGCCTTGGGGGACTGGGGCTGCTTTGTGGGGGAACAGCTGCTGTATCCTCTGCCAGGCCAGGAGTTTGACCAACTCCTCATCCAGTTTACTCAGTTCGATCTCTGTATGAACAACATCAGCATGTTTCAACGTCATCAGAATTCACGTGAAGCAATCCTGTTTCACAGCCATCATCTGTCAGCAGCATTACAGGCCATTTAATCATCACTATTTTTGAAGACCAGCATGGCCAAAACAATAATGCAATATTTTAACTTTATTGTTGTTGAATAAAGTACCCATTTTTAAACTGGACAGAGAGAGGTGCTCATCACCAAGGCCTAATTATGAACAGTGGTACCGGTAGAATGGCGTTGAGGTAGCTACTTACCTCCATCCGCTTCCATCACAGCCTTCATTCCACCAGACAGGTCTGCTATTAAGGGGAAGAGAGAGCTGGGGAACATGGAGCTGCCCTTAAGATCTGTCCCTGGGGAGAAACCGGGAGGTGTGGTGGTCGGCTGTCTTGCTGTGCTGGAGTCTTTGACGGCTCTGGGTGGGGTGAAGACATGGACACCTGGGGTGGGGCTGGGGCAGAGCTTCAGCTCACTGCAGCAGCTCAGAGGGTTGGCCTGAGTCCCTGCCATGCCTGAAAGAGTCCCGTGGGCCTGGCTCTTTATGTCCTGCCCTGTGGCTACACACATCAAAGAAGAAGGTGGACAACCTTTCTGGGTGCAAGACTCTAGGTGGCTGCCTTTCTCAGTTTTAACCTCCACCCCTCCTCTCAGGTGGTTTGGCAGCCCCAGAGCAGAGGTTGGGAGTGGGGCTGGGGAGGTGAGTCTGTGCAGCTGGAGCTCTGTCTGTTTGCAGGCGTCAGAGGCAGCGTTACACACTACTGGCCCGTTGGCTTGCACAGGCTGCTCAGTCAGGGGCCCGTTGGGTTTCCTGCACTTCAGACAGTTCTGACATGGCCTCACCGGGCAGCTGCAGCTCTCCTGGGCTTGCGAGAGACCCTTCAGTACCTGGGCCCCCTGGGGGCCATCAGATGTACTGCAGGGCTTAGAGCAGGGGGCAGGCAGGGCTGAAGCTGTCCTTTCTGCAAGGGGCAGAGAGCTGTTCTCCTCTAGGGCCACACGGAGCTTAATGTCTTTCCGTTCCCTGTTTGTCTGTTCAGAGTGCCAGTCTGACGAGGACTTCTGCTTGCCAGATAAATGTCGCATGATGCTGCACTGCAGTGAGATGACATCTCGAAGCCACTGAATGACAAAGGAAAAAAAGTAAATACATTTACAGTTATTACACATTAAATAATTGGCAGTTAATCCCCATCATGTCTGGACCATTGTCTCCTCGCTGGGACAGATCCCATTGATTTGTTCATCACAAAAAAATATAAGCACTTTAGATGTTTCTCAGGCACAGCCCAAAGGAACCACTGAGTCCCAGAGTAGACAGATACTTGTGTGTGTGTGTTTCTGCCATGCTTACCTCCTTTTGCTCCGCCTGGCTGGTAAAATGCTGAGGGGAGCAGTCCTGGGATGGGACACCATTACAGATCAGCTCCCCGTTACGCACCCCTGCAGGAGCCAAAATGGCCGGGGGGTTCTTGTACTGGGACTTAATAGCGTTGGGCACCTGGAGGGACAAACAAACATTTACAGGAGCAGTGAACTCCCACTGTGGTTCCTAATAAAATAAAGGTAAAAATATATCCTATTCTTAAGAATGATATATGGTGAAGCTGAAGCAGCTTAGGTGACAAACCAATACTTTGTTGACAATCTGTCTTTTCATCACCATTTCAAAGTGAAGACTAGCAAAAACCGATTTCATAACATTATATTTTACTCTGGGACAGACTCAGTGGGCATAAGCTACCTTGAGCACCTTCGTCTTGTGGTGGACACCACTGCGGACAGGGGGATTCTGTCGGTGGACCCGTCGCAGGAAGCCCACCTTGACAGCGTGCTGGGATATCCTATCCTGGAACTGGTCTAAGAGCTGGCAGCGGCTGGTAAGGGACAGGCTCCTCTGGTTCAGCTGGAGAACAGGACAGGAGGCCATGTCAAGAACAAAGCGACGTATAGCCCTGAATCAACCGCTAGCTTGACACCCTATGCACTTGTAACAAGTCTACAGACTCTAAAGCTCAGCTGGAGAACAGGTCATGTCAGTAATGGAACAACTTCTACATACCAGGGTTGAGAGATATCACAATTTTATCGCATATCGGTGAAGCTTGATATTGCTCAAAGAACTACAAACCCTATTCCATTTACAGAGCCATTCCTGTCTAAAAATCACCATATCCTTATTGTTTAGGCCTGCCGAAACACAAACCCAGTTCCATGCATAAGGATGCAGGGGGGGGAGCTGCTCCTCTTACCACCAAGTGCTCCATATGGTTGGGGCACATCCACCTGCCTGTGGGCATGGCAGTAAGTGGGGGGTCCAGGCAGTCCATGTGGAAGAGCAGGGGGCAATAGTCACACTGAACCAGGGGCGCCATTCTGCAGCTCCTATAGAATAGACAGGAGGACGATAGAGAGGAGGACGAAGAGGAGGCAGTGAGCTTGGACTAGTAAAGTCAGCCAACCAACTAGATTCCCAAAGGTGTGTTGATATTAGGGCTGTGGCGGTCGCGATTGTCAAGCAAATAACTGAGGATCTCACCGTAATTCACCGCTAATTAACAAAAACACATTTAGCGTCTCCTGGCTTCCACACATAGCCTACCATCCACTGATGCAGACCTTTGGAACATCTACATTTAAACAAATTGAATATATCCATTATTATTTTAGATAGGTCTAAAGAAACATGATATGAAGAGAATGTAGTCTATTTCAGAAGAACAGAATAGCATCGTGAGTTGTCCATTTAGCAGACAAGATTTGCTTACAATTATGTGGCATTATTTTATTGTATGAAGACTACAAATGAACGTGAATATATAAAAAAAAGATATATATTTTCTCCAAACAATTTGAGCATGCACATGCGGCTGGCTATTCTGTGTTTAGCAGTTAAAGAAACAGGTACTCCTATGTGCTTAATTTAGAGTTATTTATGTAACTTTTGTTGCGAAAACAAATGTTGGGCTACATGTTTAGATTGTTAATACATTCTAAGGCTGCACGATGATGATTTGAAAAACGTTGCAAGAAAGGCACGAGCTCTGCTTAGTTTTTTTGTACACACTTCAGTCTCTCATTCACAATTTGACAAGGCCGGCAGGATCCCTTTGAGTGGCCGTAACACCCCTCCTAACACAACAATCCATGCCTTTGCGGCCAGTGGCTGATTTGTCCTTGGGCTGGACATAATAATTAGAATTCCCTTCTCCCGGCTGGGAGTTCTGAAGCACCTCATATGGCTCTCCGCCACGTGATTGGGTATTTCTCACAGACTACAAGTGAAGACAGACACATTGGGGATGAAAGTGCGCGTGTCATCCAATTCCGAGGTGCATATTGAAGACATTACCTTGCACATTCTTCCACTGCAAATCTACCATTCCAGTGTTTTACTTGCTATATTGTATTTACTTCGCCACCATGGCCTTTTTTTGTTGCCTTTACCTCCCTTCTCACCTCATTTGCTCACATTGTATATAGACTTATTTTTCTACTGTATTATTGCCTGTACAGTGCCTTGCGAAAGTATTCGGCCCCCTTGAACTTTGCGACCTTTTGCCTCATTTCAGGCTTCAAACAAAGATATAAAACTGTATTTTTTTGTGAAGAATCAACAACAAGTGGGACACAATCATGAAGTGGAACAACATTTATTGGATATTTCAAACTTTTTTAACAAATCAAAAACTGAAAAATTGAGCGTGCAAAATTATTCAGCCCCCTTAAGTTAATACTTTGTAGCGCCACCTTTTGCTGTGATTACAGCTGTAAGTCGCTTGGGGTGTGTCTCTATCAGTTTTGCACATCGAGAGACTGACATTTTTTCACATTCCTCCTTGCAAAACAGCTCGAGCTCAGTGAGGTTGGATGGAGAGCATTTGTGAACAGCAGTTTTCAGTTCTTTCCACAGATTCTCGATTGGATTCAGGTCTGGACTTTGACTTGGCCATTCTAACACCTGGATATGTTTATTTTTGAACCATTCCATTGTAGATTTTGCTTTATGTTTTGGATCATTGTCTTGTTGAAAGACAAATCTCCGTCCCAGTCTCAGGTCTTTTGCAGACTCCATCAGGTTTTCTTCCAAAATGGTTCTGTATTTGGCTCTATCCATCTTCCCATCAATTTTAACCATCTTCCCTGTCCCTGCTGAAGAAAAGCAGGCCCAAACCATGATGCTGCCACCACCATGTTTGACAGTGGGGATGGTGTGTTCAGCTGTGTTGCTTTTACACCAAACATAACATTTTGCATTGTTGCCAAAAAGTTCAATTTTGGTTTCATCTGACCAGAGCACCTTCTTCCACATGTTTGGTGTGTCTCCCAGGTGGCTTGTGGCAAACTTTAAACGACACTTTTTATGGATATCTTTAAGAAATGGCTTTCTTCTTGCAACTCTTCCATAAAGGCCAGATTTGTGCAATATTCGACTGATTGTTGTCCTATGGACAGAGTCTCCCACCTCAGCTGTAGATCTCTGCATTTCATCCAGAGTGATCATGGGCCTCTCGGCTGCATCTCTGATCAGTCTTCTCCTTGTATGAGCTGAAAGTTTAGAGGGACGGCCAGGTCTTGGTAGATTTGCAGTGGTCTGATACTCCTTCCATTTCAATATTATCACTTGCACAGTGCTCCTTGGGATGTTTAAAGCTTGGGAAATATTTTTGTATCCAAATCCGGCTTTAAACTTCTTCACAACAGTATCTCGGACCTGCCTGGTGTGTTCCTTGTTCTTCATGATGCTCTCTGCGCTTCTAACGGACCTCTGAGACTATCACAGTGCAGGTGCATTTATACAGAGACTTGATTACACACAGGTGGATTGTATTTATCATCATTAGTCATTTAGGTCAACATTGGATCATTCAGAGATCCTCACTGAACTTCTGGAGAGAGTTTGCTGCACTGAAAGTAAAGGGGCTGAATAATTTTGCACGCCCAATTTTTCAGTTTTTGATTTGTTAAAAAAGTTTGAAATTTCCAATAAATGTCGTTCCACTTCATGATTGTGTCCCACTTGTTGTTGATTCTTCACAAAAAAATACAGTTTTATATCTTTATGTTTCAAGCCTGAAATGTGGCAAAAGGTCGCAAAGTTCAAGGGGGCCGAATACTTTCGCAAGGCACTGTACATGTTTATTTTACTCCATGTGTAACTCTGTTGTTGTATGTGTCGAACTGCTTTGCTTTATCTTGGCCAGGTCGCAATTGTAAATGAGAACTTGTTCTCAACTTGCCTACCTGGTTAAATAAAAGTGAAATAAAATATTGGAAGAACTGTCCATATTTACTTTCCTCAACCAACATAAAGCAAACGCACTAGCCTACGGCAATCTACTATCCCCCATAGTACAAAAGTTGCCCTATTCTAGAGTGGCTTGCAAAAGTATTCACCCCCCTTGCCATTTTTCCTATGTTGTTGCCTTACAACCTGGAATTAAAATAGATTTTGGGGGGTTTGTTTGATTTACATAACATGCCTACCACTTTGAAGACGCAAAATAAAATAAAAATTATAGTGAAACAAACAAGAAATAAGACAAAGAAACTGAACTTGAGCATGCATAACTATTTATCCCCGCAAAGTCAATACTTTGTAGAGCCACCTTTTGAAGCAATTACAGCTGCAAGTCTCTTGGGGTATTTCTCTATAAGCTTGGCACTGGGATTTAGCTTCTGGGATTTTTACCCATTCTTCAAGGCAAAACTGCTCCAGCTCCATCAAGTAGATGGGTTCTGCTAGTGTACAGCAATCTTTAAGTCAAACCACCGATTCTCAATTGGATTGAGGTCTGGGCATTGACTAGGCCATTCCAAGACAATTAAATGTTTCCCCTTAAACCACTCGTGTTGCTTTAACAGTATGCTTAGGGTCATTGTCCTACTGGAAGGTGAACCTCCAACCCAGTCTCAAATCTCTGGAAGATTGAAACAGCTTTCCCTCATGAATTTCCCTGTATTTTGCGCCATCCATCATTCCTAAAAATCTGACCAGTTTCCCAGTCCATGCTGATGAAAAACATCCCCACAGCATGATGCTGCCGCCACCATGCTCCACTGTGGGGATGAGAGGTGTTGGGTTTGTGCCAGACACAGCATTTTCCAAGATGGCCAAAAAGCTCAATTTTACTCTCATCTGACCAGAGTAGCTTCTTCCATATGTTTGGAGTCTCCCACATGCCTTTTGACGAACACCAAACGTGTTTGCTTATTTTTTTCTGGCCACTCCTCCGTAAAGCCCAACTCTCTGGAGTGTACGGCTTAAAGTGGTCCTATGGATAGATACTCCAATCTCCGCTGTGGAGCTTTGTAGTTCCTTCAGGGTTATCTTTGGTCTCTTTGTTGCCTCTCTGATTAATGCCCTCCTTGCCTGGTCCGTGAGTTTTGGTGGGCAGCCCTCTCTTGGCAGGTTGTGGTGAGATATTCTTTTCATTTTTTAATAATGGATTGAAATGGTGCTCTGTGGGGTGTTCAATGTTTCTGATAGGGTTGGGTTATAAAAAACTGATCTGTACTTCTCCACAAGTTTGTCCCTGACCTGTTTGGAGAGCTCCTTGGTCTTCAAGGTGCCTCTCTGCTTGCTTGGCGGTGCCTCTCTGCTTGCTTGGCGGTGCCTCTCTGCTTGCTTGGCGGTGCCTCTCTGCTTGCTTGGCGGTGCCTCTCTGCTTGCTTGGCGGTGCCTCTCTGCTTGCTTGGCGGTGCCTCTCTGCTTGCTTGGCGGTGCCTCTCTGCTTGCTTGGCGGTGCCTCTCTGCTTGCTTGGCAGTGTTGCAGACTCTGGGGCCTTTCAGAACATGTGTATATAAACTGAGATCATGTGACTTAGTTAAATAAAGTCCACCAGGGTGCAATCTAATTGTGACTTCTGAAGGTAATTAATCAAATAAATAATCAAATGAGTAAGTACCATTAATATGTATTAAGAAATAGGCCTTTACATGTGGTAATTTTATATAAACTATTTATTCATTGAATTTACAGAAAATGTGCTATATCGTGATATGTATCGTTATCGGGATATGAGAGTTTGGCCATGTCGCCCAGCCCTATGTCCATTACATGAAATCCAAATAAAAATCCATTTAAATTACAGGTTGTAATGCAACAAAATAGGAAAAATGCCAAGGGGGATGAATACCTTTGGAAGGCATTGTATTCTATGCAATAAATAAATATTCCAAACTTAGTCTGGGACAGTTGTGGGATGGGATAGAGCCCAAATTATTACAAAACACTTTTTTTTTTTTTTTTTTTTACACAAAGAAGCTGATGCAACAGATCAGAACATTTAGCTTAAAATGTTGATAAACTATTAGGCTATTTCTCCAGATACACGCAGCAATACGCACACTGCAGTAAGTGCAAATATTCCATTAGCAGGAAAACACCATTAGCAAAAGTGACCACAAATGCGATTATGCATGTAATGCTTTTATTATAAATAGGCATTTATGGTGAAAATGATCTTTCCTAAACTCAAAACACACGCTGCGTATGTATGCCAGTTAGGATCTTCACCCATTGTAAAGTGGATTAATGTGCTTAAATTTTCTAAAGTTATTTGGCCACTTTAGTTGTGATACAAACCTTATTAAAACATATAGGCCTATGGGCTAGGCTACATGAGGTGTGATACTAACCTTAATAAAACATATAGGACTATGGGCTAGGCTACATGAGGTGTGATACTAACCTTATTAAAACATATAGGCCTATGGGCTAGGCTACATGAGGTGTGATACTAACCTTAATAAAACATATAGGACTATGGGCTAGGCTACATGAGGTGTGATACTAACCTTATTAAAACATATAGGACTATGGGCTAGGCTACATGAGGTGTGATACTAACCTTATTAAAACATATAGGCCTATGGGCTAGGCTACATGAGGTGTGATACTAACCTTAATAAAACATATAGGACTATGGGCTAGGCTACATGAGGTGTGATACTAACCTTATTAAAACATATAGGACTATGGGCTAGGCTACATGAGGTGTGATACTAACCTTATTAAAACATATAGGACTATGGGCTAGGCTACATGAGGTGTGATACTAACCTTATTAAAACATATAGGCCTATGGGCTAGGCTACATGAGGTGTGATACTAACCTTATTAAAACATATAGGCCTATGGGCTAGGCTACATGAGGTGTGATACTAACCTTATTAAAACATATAGGACTATGGGCTAGGCTACATGAGGTGTGATACTAACCTTATTAAAACATATAGGACTATGGGCTAGGCTACATGAGGTGTGATACTAACCTTATTAAAACATATAGGACTATGGGCTAGGCTACATGAGGTGTGATACTAACCTTATTAAAACATATAGGCCTATGGGCTAGGCTACATGAGGTGTGATACTAACCTTATTAAAACATATAGGCCTATGGGCTAGGCTACATGAGGTGTGATACTAACCTTATTAAAACATATAGGACTATGGGCTAGGCTACATGAGGTGTGATACTAACCTTATTAAAACATATAGGACTATGGGCTAGGCTACATGAGGTGTGATACTAACCTTAATAAAAACATATAGGACTATGGGCTAGGCTACATGAGGTGTGATACTAACCTTATTAAAACATATAGGACTATGGGCTAGGCTACATGAGGTGTGATACTAACCTTATTAAAACATATAGGACTATGGGCTAGGCTACATGAGGTGTGATACTAACCTTATTAAAACATATAGGACTATGGGCTAGGCTACATGAGGTGTGATACTAACCTTATTAAAACATATAGGACTATGGGCTAGGCTACATGAGGTGTGATACTAACCTTAATAAAACATATAGGACTATGGGCTAGGCTACATGAGGTGTGATACTAACCTTATTAAAACATATAGGACTATGGGCTAGGCTACATGAGGTGTGATACTAACCTTATTAAAACATATAGGACTATGGGCTAGGCTACATGAGGTGTGATACTAACCTTATTAAAACATATTGGACTATGGGCTAGGCTACATGAGGTGTGATACTAACCTTATTAAAACATATAGGCCTATGGGCTAGGCTACATGAGGTGTGATACTAACCTTATTAAAACATATAGGCCTATGGGCTAGGCTACATGAGGTGTGATACTAACCTTATTAAAACATATAGGCCTATGGGCTAGGCTACATGAGGTGTGATACTAACCTTATTAAAACATATAGGACTATGGGCTAGGCTACATGAGGTGTGCAAATAGGATTTGAAAAAGTTGCAAAAAAAGACATGCAATGTTTCTTGGCTTTCTTGCCTTACTGCACACAAGCTGGGCATCATTCACAAGTGATAGGCTAATGGTCACCCATGACACTATTCTTGATTTAATCTTTTCTTTACATATAATAAATAATAGAAAGCAGAAAGCTATTTTTAATAGAGGCCATCACTGTGTTTTCTCATCACAATTGCATAGCCTATAGAAATGTTGTGTAACATGAGCTATCACAAAGTGTTTGATTCCATTTTTTTTATACATTTGCATTGATGTCAGAGTGATTAGAGGGAAAATAGAGTGCTGAGTACAAGGCAGTTAGCAAGTTTGGTAGGTTACTAATGACCATGAGCAGCATTAGAGCTTGGAGATGCCCAATTATCGTGACTAAACGGTAATGTGGAATTTGACTGCCGTTATGACTCGTGACCGCCGGTGTGGCAGTAATACAGTCACCATAACAGCCCTAGTTGATATAATGTGTAATGACAAAATTGTGGGTTTGATTGACTAATTATTGGTAGGATAGGTCATACCTGGTGCAGGAGAAGCACACCCTGACTGGCAGAGGAACGAGGCCGTTGGGGTCCATCTCATGCTGTGGCCTTCTGAAAGTCTTCATGATCAGCTCCTCTTTCCTCCTCCGTTTACTGCTGCCTGGCAGTGCTGTGGTGCAGGTGAGTTCGTTGGGCAGCTGGAATTGCGAGGGGTTCTGCTCCATGGCGGCGGCGATGAGCAGCTGGAAGGGCCTCTTGAGGAGCCGTGGTGTGGAGGTAGGGGTGGTGGTGGCTTGCTCAGATTCTGAGCCCTGGACCTCCACCTCCTCTGCCTTGGCCATCTCCTTGTCTACCTCGTTCTGCCCCTCCGAGGGGGTGTCCGTGTCTGTGGAAGAGGTGTTGGAAGTGGGCGTGCCAGGGCGGCTGCTGGCCCGCCGCTCAAGGCGATCCAGACGCTCGAGATGCACGGCAGCCACCCGCAGGCCGGGTCCAGCTGCTCCGACCCCGGGGGGCAGCCTGTCCAGACGCAGCATGGTGGTGGTAATAGTGGTGGTGCCCCGCTCCAGTTCAGCTGCAGGGGAGGAGCGCTTGGAGAAGAGCCTCTCCCTCTCCAGCAGGCCATTTGTCCTCTCAGCCTTCTGCTCCCGCTTCTGGGGGTGAGAGTCAAATAGCAGTCAGGGACCAGCAAGGATCAGACTGTATTCCCCACCACTAGGGTTGTTTAAATAGTTGGACTCGTATTGATACATTGAAAACAGGTGTTAACAGGCTAATACATTTGAAGCATAAAAACACCTCTCTGTTGTGAGCATCCTCACATATTCTTGAACACTCACCTTTCTACAGACATTGCAGCGATGACACATCCAGTCACCAGGGGGCAGCATTTCTTCACTCAATGGTGGGTCACTGTGGGAACCACAAAGAAACCGCAATAAAAAAAGGACTTTCATGCTACAGTCATTTCATTTATAGGTCAACTGTGGATCAATTGCCATGTAAGCTTTATAAGGCCTAATGCCAAACTCACAATACAGCCTGGATGCTCTGACCAAACGTGTATCACAACGGGCCGTGATTGGGAGTCCCATAGGGCGACGCACAATTGGCCCAGCGTCGTCCGGGTTTGGCCGTCATTGTAAATAATAATTTGTTCTTAACCGACTTGCCTAGTTAAATAAATACAGAATATGCACTTTTGAGGCATAGACTATAATAGGGGTATAGGGGAGTGATGACGTAATTGACCTGTGCTGGAATAGATCTGTATTGAAATACCACAACAATGTGTAAAGCACACCAAAATACACATTTTAACACTGAATGCCAAACCCTACTTTCAGGCTTGAGTGTTTACTGTTAGAATGTCTTCTTTTCCAAATGCCTGTCTCCATCTAGTGGGATTAATGTGCCTGGCATGCCCAAACAAGAGAAGACTTAGTCAATATTGAACACAGTTTTTACTTGAAGTTTTAAATCACTAATGCCTGGGAAACATGGCCCACAACCATGTTGTATTCGAGACCGGTGTCAGATACATTTTTAATCCGTCTCTGACAATGAGGACTCAATTTCTTCTGGAGACCAGTAGAGTAAAAAAAAAAAACTCCTAAATTACCAACTCCCATTCAGTCAACGCATAAAGCCACTTCACCAGGCCAAATACCAACACTCCTTTCACATCAATTTCTTATTGCCTATTGAAACCTGGGCTTCTTACTTTACTGGTAACATGTGTGTCCTTTATTTTCAACTTTGTCGCGCTCGTCAGAATTTCCTTAGGGGTGAAGAGTGAGGGAAATTATTTGAAAGTGGCATGCTTACTGTTAGTAAGGGGAGACCAGGGAAGTTGTAACATACTTTGTATTTTTTATATTTTATAGACATGAGTTACAGGTAATATGCAGAGTGGCTCTCCATTTGCCCTCAGCATGCATTTAGTTTCCCCATTCTGAATCAATACGTTCTTTAAATTTGAACAAAGAACATGTTGAACTGTTAGCATCTTGGTGATTTCATACAATTACAATCATGGCCTTCAATTAGTCTCGAACACAACACCTGGCTGTGATGCTCATAACCTACATTATATCACCCAGTTAATACAGGCTGCCATTGTAATTAATTGTTGGAATGCTTTCAGATGTTTCTAATCTAGAAAATATTCAAATAATGCAGCTACTGCTTTGGCAGTTGTCAAGGTGATTGTAGTATGTAACTTAAATCACATGTCAAATTTCACAGTCAATGACTACCCAAGGGGATATGCAAATGTTCAATTGGCAAAGACTGAGCTTATTGTAGGTGGAAAGCCTTGCACTGTAGCTACCAACCAACATGATTGTTAGTCAGATCTTGCACAGCTGTGTGGTGTAAATACCTGAATGGATGAGTCCCCGAAATACAAAGAATACTATGTTAATCTCAAATCGTGTTTATAACCGCGTTTGATCACCTGTATTGTCATAATTATATTCCTGTTAAAGCCCAGAGAAATGTCAGTAAAATGGCGCTGAAATAAAAACGTTTTTTTTTCCTACAAGGGAGGTCGCCATATTGTAAACAGAGGCACACGAGCGAAGAGCAGCCTCGACTCCATTTTTTGCCAGCGTTTCCCAGCGCTCTCAGTTAGAGCGGGTGAGTGACGATGCCTGGAGACATGCAGACCGAGGCGGGGGCTGGTTGCAACCATTCGGCGGCAAATTTTAACCAAGTCCTAGTTGCTGTGTCACAATCATCTTCCCAGTATGGTTGGAAAAAACAACCCCCCCCCCCCGAATCTCATGTGTGACATTTTGCACAGCGGCATGGTTCTGTAAAGATGATGGACTGTCTAGACAGGAGAACCGCAGTCATTCTGAATCCAGTAAACCATGCATGATCCTTCCCAAGCTAACGTTAGTGGGATACTTTTCACACATACCAGCATTGTAGATGGAAGGCGGCTGGACAATGGTCACAACACAGAAGGTCCCCTCCCTCATGACAACTATCACAGGTATCGTGGTTGGTGGCCCTGCTCTTTCTCCGAACGTCCCTTTCACTCCTCCGACTCCTTTTTTCGCCATCCTCTGACTTGGGTGGTGCGAGCAGTGTTTGAATTTGCTGTAACAAGTTGAACATGTCAGAAATCTGGATCGAACTATCTTCACTCCCAATTTAGGCTTGTTTACTTGGTTGCTAGCACATCAAACGAATAAAGCTAAAAACAGTTTATGATTCAATATCATGTCAGTAACATATTTTTTATACTAGCTAGTTAAGGGTAAACTATAAATCGCCCCCAGCTGGAAGCTAGGGTCTTTACTGTAACGTTTAGTCTGCAGCAGTGATAACTGCTGGCAACTAAAATATGGCTTTAAAATGTTAGTTACGCTATAACTAGAGTAATAGCACAGTGTTTCCCATAAACTAGCTAGCTACACATTGCAAACATGGGTGTTTTGTCTTCAACTTCATCCTAGCCAACGCGGCGTTAGGACAAAATTGCTGCCTCAAACTAGATAGCTAACGTTATTTGCTTCCATCTTGCTACAGTATCTGCTAACATGTCAATTTCTCTGGCTAGTTAGATATCTAACAAACTTAAATGGCTGCATTTTAACGGACATAAGTAACGTTGTGTGGTGACATGCCTCACCTCCATTAAACCCCCAGAGGTATCCAAATCGTACACAATCGTTGGCGTCTCCATTTTGTCCCACATTCACCCAGCAGTCTTCTTGCAAATAACCCTATGGAACCAGCTACTGTAGCTAGCTAGTAGTGTCGTTTCACGCCCAGTCCCACTGGCAGTGACAGGCGACCCCCCCACACACACGCACGTTTTACTAAAAATTGCCTTTCTCTGCCTATTACTGTATATTGGAGGGAATAACGGAATCAGCCAAGGTTAACAGTTAACTAGCCGTACGTAGCGACCTCGTATGCAAGTTGGCAACCGATAGCTAGCTGCTTTATCTGAATGTGATACAGACACACACTGACTGATTAATTAGCAACACCATCCATTAAGCAATGTTTGCTTGCTAACTGCTGGCAAGAATGACGAATGTTACGAGTTTCTCACAAACCTCAACTTTGTGCCTATTCTAAACTGTCTTGTTGTCAGGTTGCTGAACGACTGAATGTATCTGCGAGGCCTAGCCATGGTTCTTGTTTTTGCTCCTACTGCTCCTACTAGCTGAAATTAGAAGACGCTTGAAAATTCTGCAAACCCGCTCGCTTCCACTTTGCATTGTCAACAGTCAGAATACACTAAATGTAAAATGCTCGCAACGTTGTGTTCCTTCCAATCAAGGGTTGCAAAATGCGTTGTTGTTGTTATTCGTCCAACAGTGCCGGATCCTCAAGAAATGTATTTTTGTTCTGAAAAAGCCTATGCATCAATGCTGCTAGTGGCAACATCCTATCCGAGTTGGCGCAACCGCGAACGAAATTACGTTTGAGCATGCGCATTTCAAGATTGTTGAAAACCATGGCCGCCACAGTAGAGAAACGCTTGTCACTAGTCAACACAGCCACAAAATCTGCATTGGGTATATCGTAAAAATTCATGAAAAATAAAATGTCATTTTTGGTCTTAATTTAATTATACGGTTAGGCATAAGGTTATGTATAAATTGACATTTTAAGAAGATACATTTTAGAAAAGGGCGGGGTTTAGCCATAATTACAACCTTGTGACTGTGGTAACTTGAGACGACGACGTCAGAAAGGAATACAAATGTTATGCTGCTAGAGAAGCCCTCAAATACAATCTTTGGTTGCGGGTTTCATTCCGTTTTTTGATAGATAGCCATCACCTGGCTAGCGAACGTTATTCATATTAGTTAGAGCTACTAAATTGTGAAATAACATCTAGCTAACATTAGCTATTAGTTAACTACACCACCGTTTGCCTAGCTTGCATCATGTTCCCGCTTCAACGAGCTATCTCCCCCTCTATTGATGAATGACCACCGACGAAGCTTGCGAGCAAAACTACACTCCTCATTTCAATGTAGCCTACGCTATGGTGCCCTCCATCTAGTTGGACAGTTAGTTTTGCCCAACCTGCCGTCTGACAGCAGTATTATTCATTTTATTTCGTTAACGCCGCCATTTGCTATTAGGCTACCGCATTTTAGTTTGAATGAGGACAGATAGTACTGTACATAATGTTGTCTTTTTTGGGGAGTATTTGTCAGGATATTTTACCATAAGCACTTTTTGTCCAGTCCCACCCCATTTTAGTAAACAGGGTGCCAGTGTGTCTTGTCTGCTCTTTTGTCAAATGTTTTATCTATATCGATGCTTCCTCGCCTAACTATATTTGGTTAGAAGTGGCAGAGGAAAACAGTGGGACAAGACAAAACTGGATCAACATTCTGCTTATTTTCTCACAGATCAGGAAACACCTAATATCAATACAGGTTTCTATGCCCCGCAAAATAATTTGTTACGAACAGAGTCCACAACATTTTCTAGACTTGACTCACTCTCAATCTTTCAAGTTAAACCGCTCCCTAGTTGCAGTATTTTTGCTGACCAGTAGATGGTGCTGGTGCACATGACAAGACAATAATGTGAGCCACAAGTATACAGCGAGTCACAGTTTCCCCAGCAGTTATTAATATATCTGTGCCAGTTATTCCCAATCGCTGTCTGTTACAAATGTCTGCTGATATCAGAAAATGTTAGACTATTGTTCATACATACATTACCTGGCTATAGATGGTACCAGACCACAGTGCATGTTGATCGTCTTGTCTACACTGGTAATCTTACCCAGGGTTGGTATAAGGGCCTATAGGGGCAAATAAAATGTATAGGGAACAGTATACATTTATGTAGCCTATACAGGAAGACCACCCCTTCACCACTACACTGGGCGTAAGTCTGTTACACTCTGAACTACACACTAGTACACTACACCGGGCGTAAGTCTGTTACACTCTGAACTACACACTAGTACCCTACACCGGACACGAGTCTGCTACACCTACAGCTCCAAACCCTCTACACCAGGGCTGCCCAACCCTCTTCCTGGAGATCTACTCTCCTGTAGGTTTTCAGTCCAACCCTAATTTAGCGTATCTGATTTAGCTAGTCAAGGTCTTGTTGAGCAGCTAATTTGCATAATCAGGTGTGTTAAATTAGGGTTGGACTGAAAACCAACAGGACAGTAGATTTCCAGGAAGAGGGTTGGGCAGCCCTGCTCTACACTGTCAGAGGAAGCTCCATTCATGTATACTTTACTTACTTTGACTCATTAAGGAGCATAGGTCATCTGACAAAAACTTCCTCCAGTGTGCTCTGTTATGCTGTTTTCTCAACTTCTTTCTCGGTGTTATGCAGTTTTCTCCACTTCTTTCAAGGAAGTTCTTGCTTCTTTCAGCTCTGCTTTATTCATGTATAATTATCAGGGCAATTCAGATGAATGACTCAGAGGGAAAAATGGTAAACTGCACCTTGAAGTGAACTAGTAATCCTTAATAAATGAATTAATAAGATTGTGTCAAAAAAAATTCTGAATAGTAACTTTATTGAGGATGTGTTTTGTTCATGAAGTTGATTAATCAGTATATATACAAAGCATCAAAACTAGATTATATAATTATAATATTGTCATCATACCTGTTTGTATGAATAAATATTAAAATGTGACAATGATAAAAAAAATTGAGTTTGAATGGTGATGCATTCTCCTACAGAATCAGCTATATTATTTTTGGCAAATACATTGCATCAGTTTTTGAGAATTCCCCAATCCACAAAACTGACTTCTTAAGCTTTAACCTTCCCTGGTTTTCATCACAAAACAAATGGCACTAGAACTTACATACACTTTGCCACGGACTTTTCAGATGTTTGCCAATCCAATATCATTAATGAATACCTTTTAATCAGCATTTTGAAGACATACATACAATTGTGAACAAAAACGTGAATGAGAAGAAACTTTTTCTTTGCATTACTATATCTCTATTTTATGATCCATATGAAATCAACAATGTAATAATCTAAACTGAACCAATGACATATCAGAAATATACATGTTATGAACATAGCTTAAAAAGGGCCTTTAATTTAAGGCACATTCTGATGTTTTTAATCATATGAGGTTGCACTAAAAAAAGAGGTGTGTTTACATGTTTTTGAGAGGGTCATCTTTGCAATTTGGAGATACTGTACAAAAAAATGAAAATGTGTTTCAATTGTCCAGTGTATTTGAAAGCTTTAAGAGTCCATCAAGTTATTATGATATCCCTCCAATCATCACTTGAATAATCTAGCTCTATTGTGATTTGCCTTCTCTCAAAATAAAAATGCCCTACAAGCTGTGTGAAAAACATATCCTGTTGTATTTACACATTGTATTTTTCGGACTACATACATTTTTCGGACTAGATACAGCATTTCCCATTTGTGAGGTTCCACATTGGACTGACGTCTTTAGGGTTTGATCATATCAGGATACAAACTGTACAAACACTGCTGTTAGGCCATTGCTGTTGAAGCTCTACAAAAATAATCATGTTTTCAAGTCTTTGCAGTGATGGCCAATTTCCACTGTGGGCTGGGCAGAGATATGTTCAGCAGACAGAGGAAAAGGTGGAGGCAAGTAAAGAGCGGTGTGTGTTATCAGACAGTGGAGTGTAGACAAAATTCCACTAGGCAAACCGGCTTGAGACCAGACCTGTCAATGCTGAAACACATAGTCCGGCCTCTAGATGGAAACCTCATACTCTCTTGTGTCCTGTGAAATGAGGACAGAGTTCTGAATTAGGAACAAGCTTGTACACAAGAAGGTATAGGGAGACTGAGAAGTACAGTAGACCACATTTCTACTATGATCACAAACGCCATTCCTCTTTTTGTGAATGAGCCATGTGATAACAGACATCTGTTTGTAGACTATGATAGGGATATCACAGAGATACATTTTGTGTGTGGCCCAAACTGTGAGGCTTTTCCATTTTCTCCTGAGAGGAGACAATGACTTTGAATGGTCTATACACACCATTCACATACATCCAGTATATATTTATTTATATTCCAGACTCTGACATTGCTCATTCTGATGTCTTAATTTCTTGTTCGTTCTAGTAATTGTTTTCTCTTTTAGATTGTGTGTGTATTGTATTTTATTGCTAGATATTGTTGGAGCTGGAAACATAAGCATTTCGCTGCACCTGCGATAACATCTGTAAGACTGTGTATGCGACCAATAAACTTTGATTCTATTTTTTAGTTGATTTGAGAGGTTTGCCCCTCTCCTCCTGACCCATTTTTAAATGTGCTCAACCTACTGTGGGCTTTAGTTTAATAAGCTCGCACTGTGTAATAGGTTCAGGCTGCAGAATCAGTGTGGAATTGATGAAGACTGACTGACAGACACACTGGAGGCTTAATAAGCATGTTGTAGCCTAGCGCTTGGGCTCACCTCGTTGTTCTTCAGGAGTGCAGTCAAGGAAGTACAGAGAAAGAGACAGACAGATAGACAGACAAACAATCATTATTTATAGCATGAAAGCATCAGACCTGGGTAAAATATTTGACATCTTTCAAATACTATTTGAACCCATGTCTGAAAACCATGTCATAGCACTGTCAAATAATGTCAAATCAACTAGGTAACCTTTTGTCTGTATCAGGTGTAATGAAATGGCCTTTATCAATGACTGAAGGTGAATGGAGTATAGCTTTACACCCCTCATCCTATTTCTATAACATCACTTAACGGGGAATTAAATTTGGTGAATGAACCTGCAATATGTCAAACCAGATGGTGCTTTAAGTGCATCATCTCATACACAAATGACAGTGCCTGAATTCAACCTTTTTGGGGGCTTATTAATTCCAACAGGCATCTTAAAGAACCAGTGAATATCTCTATAACATAACGTACTGTAGTCTCTGTTTCGTAGAGGGAGTTGTCGAAGGTGGACTCTCCTGGGATGTGGTCATATGGTAAGGAGGTGGACATGGGAAGACACATAGGCTTCCCCTGAACCCTAGAGAACACAGACATAGTGTCATAAGGGCAGCATAGTATACTTTACAATATTATTACAGAGCCTGTTCGGTCTATAGCTATTGGTTAGACTCAGTGCTTGACTTGGGCAAAAGTTCACCGGTGCGGAGTACCGGCACCTGAAATATTCTACTGCTTGAGCTTCTGTTCTTCTTATAGAATATTAGTTAAAAAGCATTGTGGAGCTCCTACACCTAAATAGAAACAGTACCGGCACCCAAAACGAGTACCAGAACCTATTTCAGTCCAAGTCAAGCACTGGTTAGACTACTACACTAAGTACTATGGATGATGATACCTTTCATACTTTCAAAGTATTTTGTTTATCTATATAAAGTATGCCTACTAGACCTACTTAGAGAAGTAAAGGTAGATTCCGATGATGAAGACCACGATGAGGGCCACTGGTATAAAGACTGTTAGAGCTATGTTGGCTCCCTCCATGCTGTAGTCGGCACTGGCAACTGGTGGTAGAGGAATCAACAGGGACACACTCAATTGCTATGATAACCTAAAGATGCATTCTTCAATGTAGCACACTTGAATTTGCTGTGAAGTATTGTATTTCATTTTATTATTAGGTCTTGATTTTATGTATTAATTTGAATGATGATCTAACATTTACTGTGTAAATATGACAACACTTACTGTCTAACCTGCGTTCATTTATAAACTCCATTGAGGAGGCTGTAAATAAATGAAAAACATCAGAACACAGATGTTAAAACATACAGACATATATATTGTATATATTGTTCATCATGAACTACTGTGAACTACTGTGAACTAAGTCTGTGTGAACTACACAAAGGAGAGTACATGTTCCTACCTCTACAGACAGGGGGCAGGCTGCTCCACTGTGAAGGGTGTCCAGGGACACAGCGGAGGACAGGCTCCCCTAGCAACTCATGGCCTCTGAGGCAGGAGAAGCGCAGCGTCTCCCCGGCCTGATAGAGAGGCTTCTCTGAGATCTGGGTGCTGTATGACGGGGTGCCAGGGTTCCTGCAAGCCTCATAGTTCACTGCTGAGAAAGGAGAGGACAGGAGACACACGCACATGCGCACACACGCGCACACACACACACACACACACACACACACACACACACACACACACACACACACACACACAGGCGTCATATCATTTATTTTTCTAAACAGCTAGTAAAACTGCCAATCTAGCTAGTATATAACGTTCTGAGAATCATGTCTTTCTTAGAGCTTGGTGAGAGCGTGGTTGTCCTGTGGTTATACAACCTTCCCACAATATTCTGGGAATGGTGCAGGATACCCAGCTAGCACATAACGTTCTGAGAACCATGTGTTTCTTAGAGCTTGGTGAGAGCGTGGTTGTCAATATTCTGGGAATGGTGCAGGATACCCAGCTAGCACATAACGTTCTGAAAACCAGGTGGAAATTTCTGTATTTCAGCATAGCTTTTCCTCGTGGTTCTATTTAAAGTAATGTTCTCAGAACGTTAAAAAACAACTTTCTTCTGTGGGAATTTCAGTACTTCAGCACAACATTTTCTACAGGTTTCATCATGGTTCTATTTAAAGTAATGTTCTCAGAACGTTCAGAGAATGTTAAAGGTGCAATATCCAGAAATAGCACGGCCAATTCCTGGTTGTTAAAATTCTAATATTTTGCATAATTTCAGTTTTTGTGACAAAACAAGCAATGTATCGTGTAGTGAATCATCGTACCATCTAAACCGCTGTGAAATATATTTTCAATTACAAAAAATACTGTATTTTCAGTTATTTGAAGCAGGTGTACAAAATCGAAAGTAAAATATGCAAAAACAATGTAACTTTTTGGGGGCGACCTGACCAAATGTATATAGAAATGTGAGTTATAGATCTGTCATTCTCATTGGAAGCATGTCTAAAAGCGGTAGATCAGTTCTATGTGCGCTATTTCTATTCTTTTACATTTTTGTATCTAACCTGTTTTTAACTTCCCATTCTTAAGTTTCATTTTTGCATTTACTTTAGGTTTTGTACACCAGCTTCAAACAACTGAAAATACAGTTGGTACAATGATTCTCTACACTCTGAGGGCTTGTTTTGTCACATAAACTGAAATTAGGCGAATTATTTGAATTTTTGCAACCAGTAAATGGCGCTGCAATTCCTGCATGTTGCACTTTTAATGAAGTACTTGTTTCCTTTGAAATGGGGTCTGTTTGAATAGACTAAAATTAACAGCTTTGTATTCATTTAGAATTTTTATTTTTATTTAACCTTTATTTAACTAGGCAAGTCAGTTAAGAACAAATTCTTGTATAAGTAAAATAAAACATGGCATGCTGGCTCCATCCTGGTGACGAGGTACTAATTCCATGGATAGAGAACAGAAGATCATAGGTTTGAATCTCACTGACACCATGCCGCAATAAAAAAATATAAAAAATCTTGCATGATTGATGCTTAAAGGGACTGATAGAAATGTACAGAATGGTTATCTGGAGGAAAATGGGGGAGGGTCATGTTTTTTCACTTTCAGTATTTTTTAAATCTAGTCCAGGGGACGATCATGTACTTTGTAATTGATGAAATTTCAATATTTCTCAGGGTTGTAGAATTAGTTGCTTATTAGGCTACATATCGAGGTGTGCCCGATGCTGCCCCTCATGTCTGATTCTCCGCTGGGCGCGCAATATCAATTCTGCCTATAGGCTATTTAATGTGGTCTCAATCAAATGATCCATTGCATACAGGCTATGAAGTGCATGCTCAGAGAAGCACAGAGCAAAGCCGTATTTGTAAGATTGCTGCACAGCTTGCGCACAGACTAGCCTATAGCCTATGTTCTGTTCAGTTTGAGAAGGAGAGCGTGAAGCCCGGAGATCAACTTTGATAGCTTCCTACTACCATAATTGATTTGACTAAAAACAATGTTTCTTGCCCAAGATGTATTTATGAGAGGTATTGACTTCACAATAAGCCAGATTCAAGTAACTTTCATTGTGGTGCTGAAACTTGAAGCAGCAGCCGTAGCACAATCAATTGGAAATGGACAGCTCATGGTGCTGAAAGTAGGCAAATTTGAGTAGGCATAATTAATTTAAACAGTCTTCATTTTAATTAGACTTTACTAACAACAAGAGGGCTTTGTGATGGAGCCTATATCTTCCTAGTTAAGAAATAAGAGGTAGGCCTACCTGTTTGACAGACGACATTAGGCTCAAACTGAATAGGCTGCTATATCCATAGATTTGTCAGTCAATTCCTCCACCCACCATACACTCTTTAAATAACAGCCCTTCACTGACACGGGGGTAGGCTAAGTTAAAACAAAGACTCAAATTGAGGGGGTATGAGAGGGTATTCCATAGGCCTACCTTTTTATTTAAGATAATGGCAAACTTTGCTTGGGAAGTAATCTAATTCTGTCACTATCAATTGATTAAGCTATTAACTTCCTGTACAATAGTAGATGTTTAAACCCAGACAACTTTTAGGGAAATACTTGTATCATGCGAACTCTCAACCTTCTAGGCCGCAGCCCTGTTTTCTTTTTATTTATTTAACCTTTATTTAACTAGACAAGTCAGTTAAAAACAAATTCTTATTTACAATGACGGCCCACCCCGGCCAAACCCGGACGACGCTGGGCAAATTGTTCGCCGCCCTATTGGACTCCCAATCACGGACGGTTGTGATACAGCCTGGAATCAAACCAGGATCTGTAGTGAAGCCTCTAGCACTGAGATGCAGTGCCTTAGATCGTTGCGCCACTCGGGAGCCCATCAAAATGTCCACTATCAAAATTCCTGCGTTGACATGTAATGCTTACAGGATGAAGAACAGTTTATAAAACTGCAAATCTAAGATAATAAAACCTCCCAGGAAAACTTTTAGGGAACCATAGCAAAAAATTCTCAGAATCTCCCTGCAACCTAAAATGTATGTTCCCAGAACGGGCAAAATTTCCACTTCCATTCTCAAAACGTTTAAAAAACGTTCAGTTTTACAGTCATTCCCAGAACCAATGGGAAACCAAAAATGTATGTTCCCAGAACATCCAAGGAACCATGTGCTAGCTGGGAAGTGTGTATGATGGATACGTGTTATCAGGCTTAAGTCCAGGGGGTACATACAAACACATTTGGGTAGCCTCTCACTCCACTTAGGTCCGGAGGAGCCGTGGTTGTAGCAGGAGAGCAGGCTGTTTCCAGAGAGGGTGTAGCCCTTGTTGCAGATGTACTGGACTGTGGAGCCTACAGTGAAACGCGGGCCGGACATCACCCTTCGACTGTGCTCCACAGTACCTGGGTCGGCACACAACAGCACTGACACACAGACACACAGACACACAGACACACACAGACAGACAGACAGACAGACAGACAGACAGACAGACAGACAGACAGAAAAAAACAGAGCTTACTCATGTGCAGTGAATACAATACAATTTTATTATATTATTAGTATTTGTCACTGCTTATTTGTGGTTATCCGATGCGGCCAGAGTGGTGCCTTTTTCTAAGTAAACCCTTCAGACACATAAACCCACCGAGCTGGAGAATAAAGAGATCATCTCTGTGTCTCAGTCTCTCACAGCAGCAAACCACAAACCCAATCCTGGGCCCAGTAGGATAGGGGTCAGTGTGGTAATAATGTTTATGTGACAGACGCCAAACCCCTGTGTCCTGTGTGAGGCTCCAAACCCCTGTGTCCTGTTACCGGTCAGTGATGCCGTGCCTGTCACTGTGTGGGACGGGATCAGGACCAAGGACACTCTGTCACACTATCCTGTCTCTACTCCACAGCATCCAGTTTATCTGGATAAAACAGGAGTAATGTGTGGAGGAGCTAGAACACAGACCCTATTCAACTCACTGATAAATCGGTTTATAGAGAAAATGGGTTGTGTTTTCAGGAAAGCAGTGAATGTTGTTACCCATCAGCCTCTGCTTTAGCCTGCCTTAACTGAAACTGCCTCTCACACCTACAATGCACCTTTTGTATGCAGGTGTGTGTGTGTGTGGTATTCACCTCTCTCACAGCTGGGCAGGTCTCCGCTCCAGGTCAGGTCCCACTGGCACATGAGCAGCTCTGTGCCCACCAGCTGGAAACCTGGGTAGCACTGGTAGGTGACCACTGTGCCATGGACCAGCTCAGGGTGGGAGGTGCTCTTCCATCCGTTGGTGATCTCTGGGAGCTCCGGACACGTGTCGTTACGAGGTACCTCTGTATCCACGAAGGAGGGAGAGAGAAAGAGAGCGAGAGAAAAAAGGCAACTACTTTACAGAGCTGGAGTGGTGTGGTTTTGCATTCAAATGAATGAACCTCAGGACAAACTCAATAGAGGACATCCATTTTGTTGGAATTTCAATCTAGTGTGAAAAGTACCACGCATGGGGAACTCTATCTGCCAGGCAGCATGGTTGTCCCTGTTCTAGCCACAGCAGAAGCCAGAGAGGGCAGGGCACCCTGCAGATGAGGCTAATGTAGACAAACACACGCAGTAATTGTGTTTGGGCCTCTGACGGGCACAATACCAGACAGCTGCACCACTTGGCTGGGCCTTTCTTTCCCTCTCAGTTAGAGGCATGAACAGACTACAAAACCACCTCTCTCTCTCTCTCTCTCCCCACCCCCCCTCTCTCTCCTCCCCACCCTCCTCTCTCTCTCTCCCCACCCCCCCTCTCTCTCCTCCCCCCCTCTCTCTCCTCCCCACCCCCCCTCTCTCTGCTCCCCATCCCCCTTCTCTCTCCTCCCCCTTCCCTCTCTCTCCTCCCCCTCCCCTCTCACTCTCTCTCTGTCCCTTCCTCCTCTCTCTTTCACTCACTCTTCTCTCTCGCTGCATCTTATCAGATGTCTGCTTTATGGGTTGGCTCCGCTCTGGTTTCGTGCCGACCGTGCTGATGGAAGGGGCCCCTCTGACCATGGAAGAGTGTCTCCTCCTCCTGAACCCTCTAGAACTCTCCTCCTCCTTACTCATCTCCCCTCTTCACTGGTCGTCTAGCTCTTCAACTCTCTGTTCACACACTCTCGTAACTCACTCCGGGGTCTTACCAAAGAAGTGCACCACAAAGCCGTTGCCATAGCCGTAGATGTTGGTTGCCGGGTCAGACTGGAATTGGATGGTGACGTCGGCCATAGAGGTGTAGATTTTGAAGTGTGGCCGTGAGCCACCGTACTGGCCCAGCACTGTAGCAGTCAGGTCATCACCATCATAGAATGTCAGCAGGTCGTTCTTCCCTATATTGAGGCTGGAGCACCAAGAAGGAAAATATATTTCACCGTGCACAATGAATTGGCCTTCACGCACACTCTCACATTACTAGCTCATTTGTCCTATAGTTTCTTTGTCATTGTTTCCTGTATCTGTTTTAAAAACTTGAATGCACCCTCACTAAAATACTTTTCTTGCTTTGAGACGTTCTGTTTCACTTTTCCATTTACTTTGGAGCGCCATAGCTCTACTGACAAGAAAGTAGAGCTATGTGGTAATTTGTCACTTAATTTTTTTTTATACTATTGTTTAAATGTGTCACCTGAGACAGAGCCCTCTCCTTAAGCACCAGGACGGGATGTGAAGTAGGGAGGAAATGACTCTCCGCCAGAATAGGGAAGTGACAAGTTACTCTTTCCTGTCTCTAATTAATCACAAATGGTTCCTGATAAAACTCATTACAAGGCAAGCAATTGTACTATTAATCACTTTGGAGTTTAACAGAAAAAAAATCCAGAAAAATTTGGCAATAAAGACAGTTGGTGCTGTAATGCAGTTGTGTGTCAGTAGTGTATTGTATGACATGAATAACATAGTGTAAAAATGTCTGTCTTGTAAACTTACACTCTGTGAACGGAGTTCAGTTTCAAGACATTGAAGATATGATGCACACACGTCTTGGCAAAGACCAGGTGTTTCAGACTAATGCACAGCTTAGCCTACCCACTGGGCCCAGACATCAATTCAACAACTATTCCACTTTGGATAAATTTCATTGAAATGATGTGGAAACTATGTTGATTCAACCAGTGTGTGCCCAGTGGATATTTTCTGCCGATGCATCTGTATTGCAACTCTAGAAAAAGCTACATCTGCAGTAATTCATTGACTATTGAAAATGCATCTCACCTCAACAGAGCGGGACAGATTGAGAAATTGTATCAGCTTGCATAAAATTAGTTGTGATCGAGTTAAACAAGCCTTTGCATAGCTGTGCTGCCATATCTGCAGAGAAAATCAATCATGCTTTCTATTGTGTGGCAGTGATTTGATTTAGTGTAATTCAAACACAGGCTCAGATTGACTCGGCTCACAGGCCCACATGCCTGCCACCATGTTCTTTCACAATGCATTATCTCAGACAACTCCTCATCTGTACCCGCATTTGCTTTTCTCCACCACTGAGAGAACTTGACATTTATGTCCAGTACAAGTTTCAAACTAGTTTGAGCAAAATTAATACCCCTCAATACAAATCACAATTAGACTAAACACAGTCATTTGGGTGTCATGATGGCTCCTCAATGGTCATTAGACCATTCTCCTTTTATCTCACTCCTGCACCTCTTAGTTCCCAAACCTGAATGAACGTTCTGATGGAAAATCCTGTTTCTAGTTCTCTCCTCTCTGGCTTGTGAGATCTTGGCTGGACGGGGATCCAGATCCACTGCCTTTCACTCAGACTCAACTCCCAGTGCTAGGCTAACATACTCCAGACTAGCAGGCTCAGAGTCAACACACTTATCAGCGATACTTGTGATGGAATAAGCCAATGAGTTCTCCTGCCAACTTCCAGCCCTGGGAGACAAACCTAATCAAGATAAGTGCTATAACTAATATTTGATGCATCGATGCATAAAATATCCTGTCGCTCTTTTCACTAAATTCTCACCAAAGGCAAAGCACACTTTAATGGAAGCCAATATGGAACTACCAGAATCACTGTCTATCTTTCAAATCCTATTTAACTTGCAAACTATTTCAGTATGTGTGTGTATGTGAATGTATCCATGCACATTAACTAGAACTGCCGAAGGTCACATGCATGCGTGTTTGTGTGCAGGTGTTTATTCAGAATGTGTATTTCTGATAATCAAAGTTCATCAAGGCAGAGGCACAGCCTATTCTCATTCCCATACACTCCTAAACACTATTTAGACGTTGGACCCCTCCGTCAACATTTGGAGTGTCTGAACTTAGGCTGCTGAACTACTCCCCAGGTGTACCATCCTCCACACCTGCATGTCGTTCACAACCCCATCTCCTGCACCTGAGCTCTTAACGAGCGCCTAGCTAGTACTCCTAGTTGGTCGGGATTTACCAGTCGTCATTGGTAGTTCCCCTGAATGAGTGTCCCAGCCGTCATTAGGGCCCCTGGTCCTGTGTGATTGTGGGAGCGGTGAACAGGACACTGGGCAGTGATGAATGACTATAGAGGAATGAGATTGTTCTCATTATCGTGGTAAAGTGTTCCTAAATCCTGGTAACGAGCTTTAGGAAGGCACACTGTGCAATGGTGTTTCAGAATGCTGGCGTGACTAGTGGGCCAAGAGGGAGGCATCAGGCATGGTATATGCAGGTTCATGGCACGAGAGTCTGTGTGTTCAGATTATCAGCGACTGTGCTCCAAGCACAATCACGCTTTGTGCAACCCTGGTTTCATCACTATGATCAGAGACTGAATGCTTTCTTTGAGGATATACTGAAGGATAACAGTGGTTTGAGTGATGTCGTTAAACTGAGATTGCAGATGTTAGGTTCTCATATTTCCCCTTGTTCACCTCTCAGTGTGTGCTGGTATTGATGTTCACATCAAAACTGGAGGAAACGGGGAGGAAATCCTGTAGATTATCCTTAGATCCTTCTCTCTGTCTCACCCACATGCACACTCAGGCTGAATTCTCATCAACGCTCCAAGGTTGAGCTGAACGCTTTTCACCAGTGTCCCTGAAAGTCATATCTGCCCAAATCGCGTCCCCTCTAAATGAATGAAATTCATTATTTTGACAGCTTCTTGTACCAAACATGGAGGATGCCATTTATTACAATGCTTCAGAATGTACAACCACAGTTGAGGCGTTCCGAAGAGAGAGGGAAGAGAAAAGAGCAAGAGATACAACATATGCAAATGAGCCAGTTCTTAATTTAGGAAGCCAAATGATTGTACGCATGGTTCATCTATCAGGGTCTGACACAGCAGGGTCTTCTGTTCCCAGCATTCACCTGACATCACTATCAAGGAAAACTCTCGCTCCTCTCCCCTGCTCTGCTCAAGTCAACCTATCTGATTCAGCAGAACACACACACACCACCTCTGTCCGAACCCCTGTGAAATAATTAGTTTCCTTTCCAGCTGGTAATTAACCTTTGTCTGCTGCTACTGATGTTTCCCATCCAAGAGCAACATATTATTTTATCTTCAGCCCTTTTCTCTTTTGATTTGTTTAACCAGTCACAGTGGGGTAGTTTTTTGCACTGGCATTTTCTGTTTGAAGTCAGGGCCGTGTTTGTACATCAGCAGTAAAGCTTCTCCTAATGATCTGAGTGTAGAGATCTGCTGTAGAGCTCGTGTGAGGGTCAATATTCTTACAAAGGTTAGAGCTATTCTGTGGTGGAGCGTCCTCCACTTGAACTGCTATGGGAAGGGGATGTGCAGCCAGGACCTTGTTTTAAAGGGTTCCCATAGCTAACATCCTTTTTCTGCGTTTCACCAGTGTCCCTGAAAGTCATATCTGCCCAAATCGCGTCCCCTCTAAATGAATGAAATTCATTATTTTGACAGCTTCTTGTACCAAACATGGAGGATGCCATTTATTACAATGCTTCAGAATGTACAACCACAGTTGAGGCGTTCCGAAGAGAGAGGGAAGAGAAAAGAGCAAGAGATACAACATATGCAAATGAGCCAGTTCTTAATTTAGGAAGCCAAATGATTGTACGCATGGTTAATCTATCAGGGTCTGACACAGCAGGGTCTTCTGTTCCCAGCATTCACCTGACATCACTATCAAGGAAAACTCTCGCTCCTCTCCCCTGCTCTGCTCAAGTCAACCTATCTGATTCAGCAGAACACACACACACCACCTCTGTCCGAACCCCTGTGAAATAATTAGTTTCCTTTCCAGCTGGTAATTAACCTTTGTCTGCTGCTACTGATGTTTCCCATCCAAGAGCAACATATTATTTTATCTTCAGCCCTTTTCTCTTTTGATTTGTTTAACCAGTCACAGTGGGGTAGTTTTTTGCACTGGCATTTTCTGTTTGAAGTCAGGGCCGTGTTTGTACATCAGCAGTAAAGCTTCTCCTAATGATCTGAGTGTAGAGATCTGCTGTAGAGCTCGTGTGAGGGTCAATATTCTTACAAAGGTTAGAGCTATTCTGTGGTGGAGCGTCCTCCACTTGAACTGCTATGGGAAGGGGATGTGCAGCCAGGACCTTGTTTTAAAGGGTTCCCATAGCTAACATCCTTTTTCTGCGTCGACATAAAATGTTATATCTAATGTTCAGGAGAATCTATAGTGTAGAACGGAAGAGATAATTAAGATACGTACACTTGGATGTCTAGCATGATCCTCCTGTCCTCCTCCACGTGAATCCCCCAGATGCAGTCCTGGCCGCTATCGTAGGCCTCCGGCCAGTTAGGAGACAGGACCACTCCAGCAGAGTCAGTCATCTCTCCACTGCAAACAGCTGTAACACACACACACACAGTAAGCAAAAATACTCTGTGCAACAATATCATATGGCTCATTTCCTGCACAGAACCAAAACACACAGCATACCTCTGCAGGCGGGCTCAGTCTCGTTCCACTGGGGGTTGTTGTGGTCCATGCACTCAATGATGACAGAGCCCTGCTCCAGGGTGTAGCCAGGGTCGCAGGTGAACTCTACCACCGTCCCCACTGCCCACGTGCTGTCATTACTGGTGAAGTTACCGTACTTGACAAACGTCTCATAGCAGTGGCCCACTGCAAACGCTGTGAAGGAGAGAATATGTGGATCAACCACAGAAAAAAGGCCAGACTGTGTCACTGAGCCCCATGTCTGCCATAGGCAGCGGGCCATTGACTTTGCAGATAGCGAGCCGCTCGCTAGCTCGCTGCCTATCAGAGACGGAGCAGACCCAGAGGTACATTTAATTGGTGGTCTGCTGCTTCAACCCACTGACTGACATGTAATGGTTTCAGGATGAGAGGAGCACTATTAAAGCAGTTATACACGGTGTCAGATTGAACAGGGTAATGCTGTTAAAGACAACCCACACACGGTCCATTAGGATAAGCAGCGCTGCTCTCTTACAGCGTAATCCCATTTGCTACAGTAAATTGAAGCCCAATACAGATTACATTGATCTGATTTGATAATGACTCCAGGACCTGTGATGTGGCTCTGACTCCAAGCTCTGAATAGCCCTTTGAAAATCCACCTATGAATTGCCACATAAGTAGAGAGGATGACTGGGGATGAGCGTAGAGAAAAATTTAACATTTAAGAGTTTGAAGCCAAACTGGTCACTTGTTATGTTATGTTTCACTTAATTCCATTCCAATTATTTATAGGAGGGAAAGAAGAGGAGAGGGCAGTGTCTTTTTTCCACACCGGTGCCTGGAGGAGTCTGCGTGATGCATTTCTTAAACAACAGTTTTTATCTCCACTAATTTTACACTGCTGGACTGTATGCGAGGGAAGTTTGAGTATCCTTGAGTGTCAATCAAATCAATTAAATGTATTTATAAAGCCCTTTTTACATCAGTCGATGTCACAAGTGCTATACAGAAACCCAGTCTAAAACCCCAAACAGCAAGCAATGCAGATGTAGAAGCACGGTGGCGAGGAAAAACTCCCTGGAAAGGCAAGAACCTAGGAAGAAACCTAGAGAGGAACCAAGCTCTGAGGGGTGGCCAGTCCTCTTCTGGCTGTGGGTGGTGGAGATTATAAGAATACATGCCCATTTAGGCCAGATTGTTCTTCAAGATGTTCAAACATTCATAGATGACCAGCAGGGTCAAGTAATAATTACAGTTGTTGTAGAGGGTGCAACAGGTCATCTCAGGAGTAAATGTCAGTTGGCTTTTCACAGCCAAGTACCCTTTCCAAAGACCTGAAGACTTGTGTTAGATACCCATGCCTAGTCGTGTGGCACACAGGGAACCTGCCTTCTACCCCAGTTAGTAACATTGGTGCCATGACCTGGATGGGTCTCTGTGAGATGGAGAAGGTCAAAGGGGGGGCTAGGGGTAACCGAGACCTGAAGACTTGCGTTAGCTCCCTTGGGGATGTGTGATTTGGCTCTCGTTGGGAGAAGGAGACCAAGGTGCAGCGTGGTAGGCGTACATCGTGTTTTTATTGATGACACCAAAAAACAAAATAACAACGACAAAACACGAAAGCGAACAATTCCGTCAGGCACAGACACTAAACAGAAAATAAGATCCCACAACTGAAAGTGTGGAAAAGGGCTACCTAAGTATGATCCCCAGTCAGAGACAATGATAGGCTCCTAACCAAACCTAACAGAGAATAACAAGGATCTCTAAGGTCAGGGCGTGACAATGTGTCTACCTTGGTATCTGATGGCGATGCCGGTGGAGGTACCTGCACCGTCAGTGGTGAGCTCTATGAAGAGGGATCTGGAGGTGCTCACCAGGCCCTCGTTGGGCAGGTACTCCACCTCATATGAGTCATACAGCGGAGGAGAATCAATGTTGTTCCCATTTTTGATCAGAAGCCTGAAAGAGAGAAATGAAAACACATCAGTACCTGGTTGGATTTCTAAGACCTCGTAATATGCGTAGTGGGCACGTTCCTAATGAGATGAAGCAACAGGAAGGAATGTGATACGGTCGTACAGCATCGGGCTTGACTGTTCTGCATATAAGACCAATGATATATTTCAGTACAGCTGAGGAGCTAGCCTACTTACCTCATTAAAAGTCCATTTGTTATTGTCTCCAGACACAGCGGCTACCACTCATAAAAACAACATTATCTCAACTCAAATAAGCATGTCCTAGTCAATTCAATTAATTAATTTGAAGCCCCCTCTTGTGAAGTGTTATATTGCCTTACAAACATTCACAACAGCTTGTAGATGCAGTCACATAGCATTATGATTCCAATAAGGAAAATAAATATAAATGCTAACATTTTCAAAGATTATACTGAGTTACAGAGCTGAGATAAGGTGGGGCTTTACCTAGCAGAGACTTGTAGATGACCTGTAGCCAGTGGGTTTGGCGACGAGTATGAAGCGAGGGCCAACCAACGAGAGCATACAGGTCGCAATGGTGGATAGTGTATGGGGCTTTGGTGACAAAACGGATGGCACTGTGATAGACTGCATCCAGTTTGTTGAGTAGAGTGTTGGAGGCTATTTTATAGATGACATCACCAAAGTCGAGGATCGGTAGGATGGTCAGTTTTACGAGGGTATGTTTGGCAGCATGAGTGAAGGATGCTTTGTTGCGATATAGGAAGCTGATTCTAGATTTAATTTTGGATTGGAGATGCTTAATGTGAGTCTGGAAGGAGAGTTTACAGTCTAACCAGACACTTGGGTATTTGTAGTTGTCCACGTATTCTAAGTCAGAGCCGTCCAGAGTAGTGATGCTAGTCGGGCGGGCAGGTGCGGGCAGCGATCGATTGAAAAGCATGCATTTAGTTTTACTTGCGTTTAAGAGCAGTTGGAGGCCACGGAAGGAGAGTTATATGCCATTGAAGCTCGTCTGGAGGTTAGTTAACACAGTGTCCAAGGAGGGGCCAGAAGTATACAGAATGGTGTCGTCTGCGTAGAGGTGGATCAGAGAATCACCAGCAGCAAGAGCAACATCATTGATGTATACAGAAAAGAGAGTCGGCCCGAGAATTGAACCCTGTGGCACACCCATAGAGACTCAGAGGTCAGAGGTCCAGACAACAGGCCCTCCGATTTGACACACTGAACTCTATCAGAGAAGTAGTTGGTAAACCAGGCGAGGCAATCATTTAAGAAACCAAGGCTGTCGAGTCTTTCAATAAGAATGTTGTGATTGACAGAGTCGAAAGCCTTGGCCATGTCGATGAACACGGCTGCACAGTAATGTCTCTTATCGATGGCGGTTATGATGTCGTTTAGAACCTTGAGCGTGGCTGAGGTGCACCCATGACCAGCTCTGAAACCAGATTGCATAGCGGAGAAGGTATGGTGGGATTCAAAATGGTCAGTAACCTGTTTGTTAACTTGGCTTTCGAAGAGCTTAGAAAGACAGGGTAGGATAGATATAGGTCTGTAGCAGTTTGGGTCTAGAGTGTCTTCCCCCTTTGAAGAGGGGGATGACCGCAGCAGCTTTCCAATAGTGAAACCTAATAGTGCACCTATTCATTCAAGTGTTTTTGACATTGTAGAATAATAGTGAAGACATCAAAGCTATGAAATAACACATATGGAATCATGTAGTAACCAAAAATATTTGGATACTACATGATATATATTTAATATTTGAGAATTTTCAAAGATTATTCAAAGCCGGGAGGTGTGTTGGGTCATTGTCCTGTTGAAAAACAAATTATAGTCCCACTAAGCGCAAGCCAGATGGGATGGCTTATTGCTGCAGAATGCTGTGGTAGCTATGCTGGTTAAGTGTGCATCGAAATTTAAATAAATCACAGACAGTTTGACCAGCAAAGCACTCCCACACCATCACACCTCCTCCTCTATGCTTCTCGTGGGAAAAACACATGCAGAGATCATTCGTTTACCTACTCTACGTCTCACAAAGACACAGCGTTTGGAACCAAAAACCGTAAATTAGGACTCATCAGACCGAAGGACAGATTTCCACCTGTCTAATGTCCATTGCTCGTGTTTCTTGGCCCAAGAAAGTCTCTCCTTGTTATTGGTGTCCTTTAGTGGTTTCTTTGCAGCAATTCGACCATGAAGGCCTAATTCATCTCCTCTGAACAGTTGATGTTATGATGTGTCTGTTACTTAAACTCCGTGAAGCATTTATTTGGGCTGCAATCTGAGGTGCCGTTAACTCTAATGAACTTATCCTCTGCAACAGCGGTGTCTCTGAGTCTTCCTTTCCTGTGGCAGTCCTCAAGAGAGCCAGTTTAATCATAGCGCTTGACATGACTGACCTTCATGTCTTAAAGTAATGATAGACTGTCGTTTCTCTTTGGTTACTTGAGCTGTTCTTGCCATAATATGGACTTGGTCTTTTACCAAATAGGGCTATCTTGTGTATACCACCCCTACCTTGTCACAACACAACTGATTGGCTCAAATGCATTAAGGAAATAAATTCCACAAATTAAATTTGAACACGGCACACCTGTTCATTGAAATGATTTCCAGGTGACTACCTCATGAAGCTGGCTGAGAGAATGCCAAGAGTGTGAAAAGCTGTCATCAAGGCAAAGGGTGGCTACTTTGAAGAAACCCAAATATATTTTGATGTGTTTAACACTTTTCTAGTTACTACATGATTCCATATGTGTTATTTCATAGTTTTGATGTCTTCACTATTATTCTACAATGTAGAAAATAGTAAAAATAAAGAAAAACTATAAAATGAGTAGGTGTGTCCATACCTTCGACTGGTATGTTTTATATATATATATAAAACATACCAGTCGAAGGTATGGAAACTTCCAACTTCAACTATATATTGAATATATATTGAATATATATATATATATATATATATTCAATATATATTCAATATATAGTTGAAGTTGGAAGTTTACATACACATTAGCCAAATACATTTAAACTCAGTTTTTCACAATTCCTGACATTTAATCCTAGTAAAGATTCCCTGTCTTGGGTCATTTAGGATCACCACTTTATTTTAATAAGAATGTGAAATCTCAGAATAATAGTAGAGAGAATGATTTATTTCAGCTTTTATTTCTTTCATCACATTCCCAGTGGGTCAGACGTTTACATACACTCAATTAATATTTGGTAGCATTGCCTTTAAATGTTTTATCTTGGGTCAAACAGTTCAGGTAGCCTTCCACAAGCTTCCCACAATAAGTTTTTTGGCCCATTCCTCCTGACAGAGCTGGTGTAACTGAGTCAGGTTTGTAGGCCTCCTTGCTCGCACATGCTTTTTAAGTTCTGCCCACAAATTTTCTATGGGATTGAGGTCAGGGCTTTGTGATGGCCACTCCAATACCTTGACTTTGTTATCCTTAAGCCAATTTGCCACAAATTGGAATCATTGTCCATTTGGAAGACCCATTTGCGACCAAGCTTTAACTTCCTGACTGATGTCTTGAGATGTTGCTTCAATATATCCACATAATTTTCCTCCTCATGATGCCATCTATTTTGTGAAGTGCACCAGTCCCTCCTGCAGCAAAGCAGCCCCACAACATGATGCTGCCACACCCGTGCTTCAAGGTTGGGATGGTGTTCTTCGGCTTGCAAGCCCTCCCCCTTTTTCCTCAAAACATAATGATGGTCATTACGGCCAAACAGTTCTATTTTTGTTTCATCAGACCAGAGGACATTTCTCCAAAAAGTACGATCTTTGTCCCCATGTGCAGTTGCAAACCGTAGTCTGGCTTTTTTTTATGCCGGTTTTGGAGCAGTGGCTTCTTCCGTAATGAGTGGCCTTTCAGGTTATGTCGATATAGGACTCGTTTTACTGTGGATATAGAAACTTTTGTACCTGTTTCCTCCAGCATCTTCACAAGGTCCTTTGCTGTTGTTCTGGGATTGATTTGCACTTTTCACACCAAAGTACGTTCATATTTAGGAGCCAAAACGCGTCTCCTTCCTGGGGGGTATGACGGCTGCGTGGTCCCATGGAGTTTATACTTGCGTACTATTGTTTGTACAGATGAACGTGGTACCTTCAGGAGTTTGGGAATTGGTCCCAAGGATGAACCAGACTTGTCTACAATTTCTTTCTCCGAGGTCTTGGCTGATTTAGTTATATTTTCCCATGGTGTCAAGCAAAGAGGCACTGAGTTTGAAGGTAGGCCTTGAAATACATCCACAAGTACACCTCCAATTGACTTAAATGATGTCAATTTGCCTATCCATTGTTTGTTTTTAGTCCCATCCTTTAGCGGAGCTGGACACACTTAATCAAAGCTCAAAATACTTGGAACAAAATGAATACTATTTGAACCCAGGTTTGACTGAACACTGTAGTGAATTGAACCCCATGACCAACCTGTCATCGTCCTCTGCCAGGGCCACCTTCTCAAAGTGGACATGCACTCGTTGTCCCTCTGGGGCCTCCAGAAGCCAATGGCACGTCAGGTTGTTGCTGTAGTTGCCAGGGAAACCAGGCGACACAATACGGCTGACCGTGGCATTCCGGACAATGCCACCACAGGCAACTGGGATGCCCATGAAGTAGGAATGGGAGGAGAGAAGGAAGATGAGATAGATGAGAGAAGAAAAATGGGATGAGAGGAGAGAAGAAGGGTGGGATGGGAGGAGAGAAGGGTGGGATGGGAGGAGAGGAGAGGAGAGGAGAGGAGAGGAGAGGAGAGGAGAGGAGAGGAGAGGAGAGGAGAGGAGAGGAGAGGAGAGGAGAGGAGAGGAGAGGAGAGGAGAGGAGAGGAGGGGAGAGGAGAGGAGAGAATGATGGAATGAGAGGAGGAGGGCGAGAAGAAGGATGGGATGGGAAGAGAGGACAGAAGAGAAGAAGGATGGGATGTGAGGAGAGGACAGAAGAGAAGAAGGGTGGGATGAGAGAAAAGGAAAGGAGAATGGTGGGATGGGAGGAGGAGGGAGAGAGAGACATATTTTAGTCTGGGAGAAACATTTGCTTAAATCTCAGTCAAACAGAATGTGTCACGACAGAGAATACTGTACCTTGGGAAACCATGACTAGAGATACATCCGGAGAACACAATGAGTCGAGGTGGTGAGTAAGAGCAAGATTTGAGCTTGTGTAAATAAATAAAAGAGAGAGTGGGTCTGGTATTGGTAACAGTGTATCACAACAGACGAGGTGAAGGTAAGCTAGGTAGACACAAGGCTTAATTAAAGCAGAGCAGCAGCCTCAGCCTTAACCTGCTCTGTGGCACTCTGCCCTGCCATCAGTAATCATACCCTGGCAGACACCGTGCTGTGGGCTCTGGGACCACTGTCTGGCACGCAGGCACACCCACACACACACACACTGTATGAATGGTAGGAGAGAGAATCCTTATAGTCTCTCCACACATTTTCTAAACTATGCCTTGACGATGCCCAACGCAAGGAGGGAGCCTCCCTGCTCTCCATTCAGTGTTAAAACAATGTAGAGACCCATTGTTCCAACCCAGGACTAAAACATTCACTCACTATTCATCACTGGTGCTCTTCTGAGCACCAAAATGAGATCCTGCATCTAAACTGCCTGCTTCTAAACGGTCCTCCACCAGGGATTGAACCCTGTCTGAATCTGTGCTTGTTATGCAAGACGAATACAAGCAGAATCAAGAGGTGAACTTCTTGGAAGAGAAAATATGACGCAGTCCTTGGTTCGGCTGAGAACAACAACAAAAACGTGTCTTGTTTTGTTTAGTGCTTCACTTCTTAGAGGCGAGGCCTGACTGAAAAGGGCTGGCTGTTTAACATTCACCACCCCAGTGCAACAGACACTGCAGCTCACAATGATTAAACCCCAATTCACTTTTGAGCAACACTAAGCTGAGTGAGTGTGAGATCATTCAACGTATTCATGTGGTTACACGTCTCACTTGTTGCAGAGGGAAGAACTGTGTTGATGCTCTGGTAGGAATAGTTACAGGACAAATCACATGTGAATTTGTTTTTGAAAGGCTATGTGATAAGGATTGAGAAGAGAAAAGTGTTTGTGTCTATTAATATGTTCAATAACTGTGGAGAAAGTATGTGTGCATAGCAAGGTCTACTGGTCCCATTGTGGTATTTGGGGGTGAGAGGTGTGTAGCTAGCTGCCCCCAGCCCTCACCGTGGCACTGCGGCTCTGTGCCGCTCCAGTAGGGGGTGCTGGCGTTGAGGCAGGTCAGTGTGTTGGTTCCCTGCAGCTGGTACCCAGTCAGACAGTAAAAGTAGGCCTCTCCACCAGAGTGGAGGCTGCTCACAGACACATCCCCACAGACCGGCCGCTGGGGAAAGGTACAGCTCAACACAAAGGCTGTGGGACAAGAGAGAGGGAGGGGGGAGAGGGTGGAGAAGAGAGAGAGAGAGTGAAGGAGGGGAGGAGAAGAGAGAGACAGGGAGGGGGAGAGGGAGGATGAGAGAGAGAGAGAATGAGAGTTGGACACAAACTGCGACTAACAGCATTCACGCCGACTCAAAATAAAAGTGTAAGTACAGAGAACACTTTCTTGTTCATCATAAAGACTTTTAGAGGGAGGGGAACAAAACCTAAAGTATATTTAGAGAGAGGTGTGAGTATGAACACTGACAGGTCATAGACCCTATCCTACCAGAGTACATGTTTATCGGACCTGTGTTATTCCAGAGCATAACTTTAGTGTCTCAGCATGATGGATTGGTCTGGTCATATTTTATTTAATTTATTATTTTCACCTTTATTTAACCAGGCAGGCAAGTTGAGAACAAGTTCTCATTTACAACTGCGCCCTCGCCAAGATAAAGGAAAGCACTTCGACACATATAACAACACAGAGTTACACATGGAGTAAAACAAACATACAGTCAATAATACAGTAGAAAAATAAGTCTATATACAATGTGAGTAAATGAGGTGAGATAAGGGAAGTAAAGGCAATAAATAGGCCATGGTGGCGAAGTAAATACAATATAGCAATTTAACACTGGAATGGTAGTTTTGACAGTAGATGAGTGTGCAAAGTAGAAATACCGGGGTGCAAAGGAACAAAATAAATAAATAAATAAATACAGCAGGGGAAGAGGTAGTTGTTTGGGCTATTTATAGATGGGCTATGTACAGGTGCAGTGATCTGTGAGCTGCTCTGACAGCTGGTGCTTAAAGCTAGTGAGGGAGATAAGTGTTTCCAGTAGTTAATTCCAGTCATTGGCAGCAGAGAATTGGAAGGAGAAAGGAGGGAGGAATTGGCTTTGGGGGTGACAAGTGAAATATACCTGCTGTAAAGCGTGCTACAGGTGGGTGCAGCTATGGTGACCAGCGAGCAGAGATAAGATGAGACTTTAACTAGCAGGGTCTTGTAGATGACCTGGAGCCAGTGGGTTTGGTGACGAGTATGAAGCGAGGGCCAGCCAACGAGAGCGTACAGGTCTCAGTGGTGGGTAGTATATGGGGCTTTGGTGACAAAATGGATGGAACTGTGATAGACTGCATCCCAGTTTGTTGAGTAGGGAGTTGGAGGCTATTTTGTAAATGACATCGCCAAAGTCGAGGATCGGTAAGATGGTCAGTTTTACGAGGGTAGGTTTGGCAGCATGAGTGAAGGAGGCTTTGTTGTGAAATAGGAAGCCAATTCTAGATTTAACTTTGGATTGGAGATGTTTTATGTGAGTCTGGAAGGAGAGTTTACAGTCTAACCAGACACCTAGGTATTTGTAGTTGTCCACATATTCTAAGTCAGAACCATCCAGAGTAGTGATGCTGGATGGGCGGGAAAGGAGCAGGTAGCGATCGGTTGAAGAGCATGCATTTAGTTTTACTTGTATTTAAGAGCAATTGGAAGCCACTGAAGGAGAGTTGCATGGCATTGAAGCTCATCTGGAGGGTTGTTAACAGTGTCCAAAGAAGGGCCAGAAGTATACAGAATGGTGTCGTCTGCGTAGAGGTGGATCAGAGACTCACCAGCAGCAAGAGCAACGTCATTGATATATACAGAGAAGAGAGTCGGCCCAAGAATTGATTGCATGAAACCAATGCTTTAACGGTTACAGAAGTCATCAAATACATCATATGCCTAATGGAGGCCATAAAACAGGCCTATCTGCCCTCCCCTCTGCCTCTTCATACAGGTACATTCATGACACTCTACACACACATACAGTATGGCTTCCTAATGCTTATCATGCTCAACAGAATGCATTGCTTGGCTGAATACCCACTGAGGGACCTAGATCAATAACGGTACTGTTTTTTTGTTGTTTTTTTCAATCTGTGAACATGTAATAAGGACCAGGAGTACTGTCCTGTCTGTATACCAAGAATGACCCACAAGTGGATCTTTAACAAACAACTGTTAGTGTTTTTCCCCTCATCCCCAGCTATTTACAGAGATATGTGTGGACTTCGTTCCAGGCTGTGTGTCTGACTGTAATTGTTGCAGCTTCATTGTTAGCCTGTTGGAAGGCAGTGCAGCACTCCACCATTGATTCTGTCTCAAGGAGACGTTGCCTCTCCTCAGTAGAGAAAATATTACAGCAGTGGAGGCTGGTCGGAGGAGCTAGAAGAGGACAGGCTCATGCCACCAGCTTTCACGGATGTACAGTGCTTAAATAGGGTGATAAATCATATCCATTGACCTGGCTCAGCCCTGTCAACCACACACACACTCAGGAAGATGTTTGCTTCGCTCTGTGATTCCTCAAGCACACATAGAGATAAGAGAACTAGCAGACATCTGACTGTGTTTCCTATTAGAGCAGTATTCAGACTAGTATTTATCCAGTCACCAGTGATGACTTCCGAAACCATCTTCTATCATCATTCACCCAGCTAGGTGTTATGAGCGTCAGTCTCAGCAGTAAATATCAAGGCTTACCGGGCTCTCATCTACTCTGTGAACTTCAGTTTTAAATACAAGATAGAAGTGTCATCACAGCAGCGTTATTATGGTCTTTTCTCAAAGACAAATAGCCTTGCAACTGCAAAATTGTTATTTTTATGTCTATTTTTCCTGTCTCAAAATACAAAATCATTTTCTTACTTTAACCAAAGCGAGATAGCTTTTAACTTAACCAACTCTTATGTTGTTGTCCAACCCCAAATACTTCCTCCTAGAAATTAAAACCCTTTGGTGAGCTGGGTACAGGATTTCTCAAGGGAAATTTCTCTGTCTGACACGTTTCTGTGTCCAAGGGGGAGGTGTGTCACCCAACAACCAGGAGATAAGTGTTTTCACGAAGTGGAGAGAATTTGATATAGCTAGTGGTTTTAGCAGGTGACACTAATAAGCCAATAACAAGGGACATTTTTGTAATTTAGCAAACGCTCTTATCTAGAGCGACTTATAGGAGCAATTATGGTTAACTGCCTTGCTCAAGGGCACATTGACAGATGTTTTTCACCTGCTCTGGGATTAGAACCAGCAACCTTTCAGTTTCTGGCCTAACGCTCTTAACCGCTGGGCTACCTGTCATAGAGGAGGTGATGCCTGTATTAGGGTACCCATAGAGGAGATGACTCCTGTACCAGGGTACCCATAGAGGAGATGACTCCTGTACCAGGGTACCCATAGAGGAGGTGATGCCTGTAACAGGGAACACAAAGAGGAGGTGATGCCTGTAACAGGGTACCCATAGAGGAGATGATGCCTGTAACAGGGTACCATAGAGGAGATGATGCCTGTAACAGGGTACCATAGAGGAGATGATGCTTGTAACAGGGTACACATAGAGGAGATGATGCCTGTAACAGGGTACCCATAGAGGAGGTGATGCCTGTAACAGGGTACCCATAGAGGAGGTGATGCCTGTAACAGGGTACCCATAGAGGAGATGATGCCTGTAACAGGGTACCATAGAGGAGATGATGCCTGTAACAGGGTACCCATAGAGGAGATGATGCCTGTAACATGGTACCCATAGAGGAGATGATGACACATACTGTACAGTTCAGTTTAAGTCACACTGCGTTTCACAGGAGCTCCTCTGAGTGTAAAACTTGGGTCCAGGTCTATCGTCTTGGGCCTTACTGGCTGGGTCTTCCCACACTTAAAAACCAATGGCGAGAAAAGGCCAGAAAGAGTGGGCCATGCAGACATAGAGAAGAGGCCTGCTGCTGGCTGCTGTCTAATCTTTCTAGTGCATGCGATTTGAAAGTTAAAGTGCTCCTCGGAGTCAATGAGCCAATGAGCATGGCCCAGTCCCCTCTGCTATCCATTTTATTTATGGTTTATTGCAGGCTGCGGCGGGCGTATCAGCGCAGCGGGTTCTGGCTCAGGGGCGAAGGCATGGGGGTGTTGTTATAGCATCATCACCCCGCCGTTTCTGTTTCAATTAGACTAATAAAGAGAGTGCACTGGAGGCTGGCCTAATGTGGAGCTGATCCTCCAGGTACTAAATCACACTGGAAGCCAGCCTCCTCCTCTTCACTATCTACACAGTCTTCCCCTCCTACTGTGTTATAGAGGCCATAAAATGAGATGGGTTCAGACTGGTAACGATGCTGTTGGAACAACTGGCTTGGGAGATTAGCTGACGGCTAAGTAGCACTAGCAGATTCAATGGCCATGTTTATATTCTGAGAGGCCCTCAACTCCCCCCGGAGAGATATGATAGAGTGCACACTGGGCTGTAGAGCTCAGTCCACATTTAGGACACCACACAGGGACAGAGGAACCAAATCTAGCCAAAATACGTCACCATGTTTTTACCAAAATTCTGACTTTATAGTGTTGTCTGTAAACCTTTGTCACTACGAGAGCTTTGGACTCTAAGGTTCTATCTGCAAAAATTGATTCTGACATAATTGGATTTAAAGTTCTGAACTCATTGGTTTGAATGGTGTCAGAAATCTCTATCTTGTATTCTTTTGAACTTACAGTAACAACATGAATTGGGGTATTTAGAGTACTATATACTATACCTTGAACAGAACAAGGGTATGTCATTAACTCAGTTTTGATTTAAAAAAAAAAAAATGCAGATAGAACCTGATAGTCCCAGGCTTGTACAAGCCAGAACAGCTAATAGTGCAGGCATCTAGCTCCTGTTTCTGTAGCGTGAGGCAGCATGATGTACAAGTACCCCTGCTGTACAGGATGCTAGTCTATCACAGGACCTTACCCCCAATCAACAGTATCTCCTTAATGCTGAGTGCCAAAGTCAAGATATATCAGGTCCCATTATTTTACAGTCTTTGGTATGACTCAGCCAGGTTCTGAACTCACAACCTTCCAATGCCAGGGCAGACACTCTAACTACAAGGCTAGTGAATTTGTAAGCTAGTGACTAGGTAAAGACATTACCAACCTTCTCACAACCTAGTTGTAATGAAGTGTTAGCAGAATTCTCAGGCCAGTTTTCCCTCCTCAGGTTCCTGCTCTGCCAGAACTTAAACATGTTCACAATCCGTGGTCACCCTACCAAACCAAACGTTGAAAACACTGTTAAGCGCCCAGTCTTATTACTGATTCCAAACACACTCTCGTTTCGTAGCACAGAAGAAATGCAGAACGGGTGGCAGTTTGCCATCACAGAGGTCACCGCAGTCCCCTAGCCATTTCGCTCTGCCTGCAATCAGAGAGAGGCCTGGGGCCTCATTTTTCAAACGGACGTACGATCAATTTTGATCTTAAGTATGACTTACGCAGAAAACCACATAAGTAGTTATTTATAAAACCTTTGACGCGGAAATAATCTTCTCTCTACGCAAAGTCTAGACTTGACGTAAGTGATTTTCCTTCTGGTTATGTATTATGTATTGCAGTTAGGAATGATCAATTAAAGGTGTGAGGAATTAATTGCTAGACGCAAGGTGTTCTGAATTAAAAACAGGATGTGATGTTCTATAAATACTGTGTGAAATTAGAAAAAAAGTAACCATGGCTGTTCTTGCGTTATTGGAAGACATTGAAACCGTGCTTGTAGAAGGGAGAGAGTTTTCAGAGACTTTCTTCAAATGACTTTTTTTGAGCATGATGATCCATTGTTTATAAGTCGCTATCGTCTCCCAATAAACGTTCTGTTAGATTTGTGAGCAGATTTAGCCCCTAATCTGGAAAGGAAGACATGCTCTAATCATGCCGTACCCGTATATGTCCAAGTACTGTCCACTCTGGGATTCCTCGCTACTGGGACATCCCAGAGGGAATGAGTGACAGGTTGGGTATATCACAGCCATCATTCAGCCGCATCCTGCCACAAGTGATCTCGTCTTCCAAAAAGTTTGCTTTTCTCTTTTGGTCCATGGTTATTCCTGACTAAACCCTCATTTGTGCTAGCATTCTATAAGGGGAAATCGCTGATTGTAAGGCACGTTCAGGTGCCGTCAATTTTAAGTAAATTTTAGATTAATAGATCACAGCTGTGTAAATTACAAATGGGCCTCTTAGAACCTGCGTAAGCAAGGTTTTTTATGCTCAGTATCTTTTATGAATCCAACGTAAGCACACTGTCGGGAATGATAACTCGCTAACAGAGACTAATGGTCTATTAAAACTCCTGTATTTTACATGACCTAATGGAAGATGCATCCTCCTCCAAACCATCCACGGGCATTAATTATGAAACACAGAGGGGATTCATTTGCAGCCAGGCTCATCAGGTCTCATTGAGAATAACCGTGTGTGACAGGGTCACTGAGGAGAGAGGACAGGGGCACATGGGAAATCTGTTTCAGTGTTTAGATTGGATTAAACGCTGCCTCACATTAACCCCACAGAGCAGGGAGAGCAAAGGAAGGATTAAATTACCTTTCAGACCTGTGACTGTGTGTCTGAAGGCCCCTATGGGATATGCAAGATGAGGTGGTGTGGAATGGGTGTCCTTCTGCCCATCATGGAAAGGAGAAAACACCTGCGAGAATGACATTTAATTTACCTGGCAAATGGCATGCATTTCTATGCCATATTCCCATTTTGGGAAATAGTGTACCATATTTATGTACACTTAAATTCATGTTAAGAGCAGACAGAAAGTTTTAGGGACCAACAGAAATACATTTTATTTTTATTTCATAGCTTCATACTCTTACGTTTAACAGGCTGACTACACCGCTGGCATCGCATGCACGAGCATTGCAAAATAAATGTAGACATACATGTTATTCAATTATTGCACCCACACTCCACGTGTGCGCCAATGAGCATCTGCGTTGCCAAGGGCTAAAATAGAAGTCAGTTCTATTCTGACGCAGATCGCGCTGAAAGTCCTGCCTCTCCCATCTCCTCATTGGTTTATAGAAGCAGGTACCCACGTGCCATCTCCTCATTGGTTATATCCACTTGGGTGACTGAAAGACGAACGAGGTCAGTGCCGGTAATGCAACTAATTTATGAAAGTTGCCAATCGCAATATAAAGTCAAGAGAAGAAAAAGCCTGGAAGGAGGAGAGATGACTAGAAAGGAGTCGTTTACCTTTTTATGTGTGGATTAATTGGCGGAGTAGAGGACCTTGTGCATTTCAGGTAAAATAACAACAGGACAAATTAGCTAGTTAAATAAGACAAATTAACGAGCAAGTGCAAGCTAGCTAGCTAAATTTCCATAAATGTTTAATGCTTTTTGACCTGTCCGCAAATTAATATAATTGGTTCAGAGTTTGTTTTGATATTTTAACGTGCGTGTCGTGATCGCGTTTGGTGTGGGCGGACAAAATACACGATGGCGCTTGCGCGCAATGGTGCACGCGCTCAGCCGGTTTGAGTTCGGTGTTGGGTTTTGGTTCCAGGATGTAGCCTAGTTTGTCATTCAGACATGAAAACAGAGAAACATAGACTTCATAGAGACACAAGTCTACCACGTTCCCATGGAAATACTACAGTAGCAACCCACACACCTCTTATTCCCACTCAAACCTCAGGTGCCTAAAGCACAAAGGCAATAAAAGGCTCTTGCTTCATTAAATTTACAGCATGCTGTGATGCTCTCTCGGTAACGGGTGAATGGTGTAATAATATGAGTCCATGAAATGTCTCACTACAGCAGAGCACCATGGAGCTGCTATAGGAGCTAACTGCCAGCAAATATAATAACTTCATTAAAAGTGAATAGACTATTGGTTGCCAATGCAGTTAAAAACCCATGGTCCTCAGTTTTTATATGGCTTTGCTAATGAGATTGTGATGTGGGGTCTACAAAGAAAAGGCCCGAAGAGAGAGAGGGAAAGGCCCAAGTACAGCAAAACTTCAGGAGGTTCACTTGGAATGTCTGAAATACGGACTGACTGGACACATGGATGGTGTGGTTCTATGAAATGTTGGGGTTTGATTGAGGTTTATTCCACGCTCACTGGGCATCTACCAAAGTCTTACACAGAAAAAGTAACCAAATTAGCCCTAAATTTCGTTTATTTTAAGCTTAGCTGGATGATTAGCCGTAGGTTTGGGTTATTCTGAGGTGGCCTGGATGGTTCACTATCACTAACAGACTTAAAACATCCCATCATCACAGACTAATCTGTGGGGACAGAATCATTAGGATGCAAACACATGAAAGGCAGTAGAGGCGAATCGGTCATGCTACCTCTCTGAGTGGGGTGGTGATTATGCTAGGCATAATAATGCGTGGCTGACATGTTAATGTCTTCACTTCTGCTCTGCTGTGGAAAGATGTAGACCAGAATCAGGATGCACATGGCCTGTTAATCAACCCTGATAGGGAACTGCAATGACAAACATTCCCATGAACTTTTCTCTGTGACTCTTTTGCTTATTTTTTTGTTATATTTTATAGGTACCTTACACATTAGAGCTATAGAGTTAGACGTTTGATAGTACTTTGGAATTTGGTGCATTTTTTAACCTTTACCTTACAAAACACAATGACTTTAATAATCCTAACGGTAGTTCATTCATAATTCCACTGCTGTTTATTCACAGACAAGCCCAGTTTATTGCTGTTAAGCAGGGTTTGGTTCTTATCAGTCCTTGCCTTGTTTATGCTTGACCTGCTCTTTAAAGTACTTCATTCTGTTTGCAACCATTGCATTCCATGCCATTTCCCTTCTTATTAAACACTAATGTGTTGGTAACTGAATTTAGTAAGAATCTATTCTGTTCTACAATTAAGTTCAAATGAAATCCTCTGGCTGTAATTACTTCTCAACAATAGTTGAATAATAAGGAGATGGATCACTGTTAACTGGGCGAGGACAAAGTGAATTTTAAAAAGATCATTATATCAGTGGAAGTTTGAAATCAATTTGCCACCACTTTAATGGTTTTCATTAAAAAAGGATTAAGTGAAACATGGGGTTCTTTCTACAAGAGAATGATTATTAACCAGACTGGTAGGTTACCAGACAGTGGAAAAGTAGAGGAAGAGAGAGAGAGAGAGAGAGAGAGAGAGAGAGAACGAGAAAGAGAGGGAGTGAGAGTGAGAGTGAGAGAGAGAGAGAGAGAGAGAGTGTGTGAGAGGGAGGGAGGGAGGGAGGGAGGGAGGGAGGGAGGGAGGGAGGGAGGGAGAGGAGGGAGGGAGGGAGGGAGGGAGGGAGGGAGGGAGGGAGGGAGGGAGGGAGGGAGGGAGGGAGGGAGGAAGGGAGGGAGGGAGGGAGGGAGGGGAGGGGAGAGGAGAGGAGAGGAGGAGGCCGACTAGACAAGAGTACACAGATCAGAAGAGGAGGAGGAGGATGAGGAGTAGTGTTGAGGGTCAGTGGGTCTTAATCTTGCGTCATTCAGTGGCAGCATTTCTGACATGTTTGTCTGACAGGGTGTCGGGGGACGCTTGTCTAACGTACTGCACATTAAATCACACTTGTCTAACGGTGGCTGTGATGTGAAGTGTGTCTGAAGACGGCCACAAGGGACAAAGGAGTTTGACAGAGACACACTCCAATTCAATCCCACTGCTCTCTCTGTCACCACTCACACATCAGCCACACTACTGTGTCTGCTACTGACTCATGTCAATCTAAAATGCTCTCCTGTTCATACAATACTTTACAGTTCTAATCATATACACTACAATGGTTTCCCTACTACACCACAAGTAATCATCAACACAATCATTATGGTTCTGCATCGCCACTGCTATTCAGGGTTCAATAGCAATGGAGTCTGGGCCTGAAGGCCTTGTACTTACTGAAAAGGGTCCATTTTTAACCTTTAATCTTCTAGAGAGGTTCTCAACTGGTTTGTCTCAGGACCCACATTTTCTATAGAAGATTGCTGTGAGCATCTTGTCAATTGTTGGAAGCTTCATGGTTTGTTCTGAATTACAGTGTTTTTTTTTTTACATTGATCTGTTAGCAGAGATAGCGGGTTCAAACTTATTACAGTATTTATGAAAACCGTGTCGTCTAATCTTACATGCCCTTAGAGGGCGTGTCAAAACTATAACCGCTGTATCGCTGAAATTGGGCATACATTTCTAAGCTGAGTTAAGTCACTATTGACCGTTTTGGCAAGCACTCCGCCCTTATCCATATTTCATCTGTGGAATAATTTAGATGTATTTGTTGAAAGGAGAGGCAGCAGAGACCTAATGTCAGGCAGGCAGACTAACAGCAGTATTTGGCAAGAGACTAAGAAACACAGGGGGAATGTGATGTTTGGGAGAGTGAAGGGTGAAACAAATATTGTTTTCCACATTAAATCACACAAGCTATACTGGTAATACTGATCTGATCTGCCTGGGCTACAGTCACATTCATTTTCAATCAGAAAATTAGATGTGTGTTATTTAATGCTAAATCCATACACTGTACAGAGCATTCAGAAAGTATTTAGACCTCTTCCCCTTTTCCACATTTTCTAACTTTACAGAAGCCACTCCTCAGTAAAAGACACATGACAGCCCGCTTGGAACTTGCCAAAAGGCACCTAAAGGACTCTCTGGTCTGATGAAGCCAAGATTGAACTCTTTTGCCTCAATGTCAAGCGTCACGTCTGGAGGAAACCTGGCACCATCCCTACGGTGAAGCATGGTGGTGGCAGCATCATGCTATGGGGATGTCTTTCAGAGGTAGGGACTGGGAGACTAGTCGGGATTGAGGGAAAGATGAATGGAGCAAAGTACAGATAGATCTTTAATGAAAACCTGATCCAGAGCACTCAGGACCTCAGACTGGGGCGAAGGTTCACCTTCCAACAGGACAACAACCCTAAGCACACAGCCAAGACAACGCAGGAGTGGCTTCAGGACAAGTCTTTGAATGTCCTTGAGTGGCCCAGCCAGAGCCCGGACTTGAACCCAATTGAACATCTCTGGAGAGACCTGAAAATAGCTGTGCAGCAACGCTCCCCATCCAACCTGACAGAGCTTGAGAGCATCTGCAGAGAAGAATGGGAGAAACTCCCCAAATATAGGTGTGCCAAGCTTGTAGCGTCATACCCAAGACTTGAGGCTGTAATCACTGCCAAAGGTGCTTCAACAAAGTACTGAATAAAAGTGATGTTTCAGATTTTCTTTTTAATACATTTTCAAAAATTCTAAAAACGTTTTTTCTTTGTCATTATGGGATATTGTGTGTAGGTTGATGAGGGGGAAAAAGTCAAGGGGTCTGAATATTTTCCGAATGCACTGCATATGTAGTATGTGTGTGGATGGTTCTGGGGTTGGCCCTGATCTGGCCCAGTCTCTGCACCATCAGAGGCACTGTCTCAGTAGGGAAGCGATGGAGGGGCTGATAAACAAGTGTGTGAGAGACAGAGAGTGATATGGAGCTGGAGTGGTACCCCAGGGGGCAGCCTGTGGAGTTCTGAGACGAGGGGACGACACAGACAGATGTGGCTGTCAGTAGTGAGACGTCACCAAGGGTGAGGGGAGCCTGGGGAAGGACATGTTTCTGTCGACTGCCCTCTACTCTAACTTGTGTATACACGCATGGCACTCGCTCATGCACACAATCCCTCTACCTATTTCTGTCTCTCATTCTCACTCTCCTCCATCTTCATCTCTCTACTTCTCTTAGGTGTCTAACTTCTACTAACCACCTGGCAAATCACTTGATGATAATGATGATGAAGCCCCAATACTCTCATATAATGGTTATAAAGAAAAGGAGACAAGGAAAGGAAACAAGTGTTTTGGCAAGTTTCGTGCTGAGCATCACATTCTCTCGCAAGTCTGTGAAAGGTTGTTACTAAACAGCTGCCAAGGGGAGGTGTTGGAACAAGGTCTTGATCACGATCACTGATCAACTTTATCCAAAATCTGTGTGGAGATTGTTTTCCTCCATTTGATTCTTGTTTTGCTCTTGTTTCATTGATCTTTCTCCCAGAGCAGCTGGTAAATAAAGACTCTCTTCACTGATAGATGACGATGATATTACCACCTGCTGCTTGAAATCTATCTGCACGCAGTTACTGCTCTTATGACTGCTGGCCAAATGGGAGATGGTAGCTGAAGCTTTGATAACCATCAGTGTTTCCATGCCAATAGAGCTACAGTACACTGTGCCAGAAATAGACTCTCAGAACTGGCCTGCTACACTAGATGACTAACATACTGTTCTGTATGATGAAGTAGAGCAAATTATCAGTACCAGTCAAAAGTTTGGACACACCTTCTCATTCAAGTTTTTCTTTATTTTTTAAATATTTTTTACATTGTAGAATAATAGTGAAAACTATGAAATAACACATATGGAATCATGTAATAACCAAACAATTATTAAAGAAATCCAAATATATGTTGATAACTTTAAGACATGGTCAGTCAATCAGAAACATTTCAAGAACTTTGAAAGTGTAGTTGCAAAAGTGCCGTCACAAAAAGCATCAAGCGCTCTGATGAAACTGTCTCTCATGAGGACCGCCACAGGAAAGGAAGACCCAGAGTTACCTTTACCGCAGAGGATAAGTACATTAGCATTACCAGCCTCAGAAATTGCAGCCCAAATAAATGCTTCACAGAGTTCAAGAAACAGATCTCAACTGTTCATAGAGGAGACTGCGTGAATCAGGCCTTCATGGTCGAATTGATGCAAAGACGCCACTACAAAAGGACACCAATAATAAGAAGAGACTTGCTTGAGACAAGAAATATGAGAAATGGACATTAGACCGCTGGAAATCTATCCTTTGGTCTGATGAGTTCCAACCACTGTGTCTTTGTGAGACACGTAGTAGGTTTAACAGATGATCTCTGCATGTGTGGTTCCCAATGTGAAACATGAAGGAGGAGGAACATCTCTAACTCCAAAAGGTTCTGGGACACTGTAAAGTCCATGGAGAATAAGAGCCCTCCTCCCAGCTGCCCACTGCACTGAGGCTAGGAAACACTGTCACCACCGATAAATCCACGATAATCGAGAATTTCAATAAGCATTTCTCTACAGCTGGCCATGCTCTCCTCCTGGCTACCCCAACCCCAGCCAACAGCTCCACACCCCTCGCAGCTGCTTGCGCGAGCCTCCCAGCTTCTCCTTCAACCAAATCCAGATAACAGATGTTCTGAAAGAGCTGCAAAACCTGGACCCGTACAAATCAGCTGGGCTAGACAATCTGGATCCTCTCTTTCTAAAATTATCCCCCGCCATTGTTGCAACCCCTATTACCAGTCTGTTCAAACTGTCTTTCGTATCATCCGAGATCCCTAAAGATTGGAAAGCTGCCGGGGTCATCCCCCTCTTCAAAGGGGGTGACACTCTAGACCCAAACTGTTACAGACCTATATCCAACCTGCTCTGCCTTTCTAAAGTCTTCAAAAGCCAAGTTAATAAACAGATCACTGACCATTTCGAATCCCACCGTACCTTCTCCGCTGTGCAATCCGGTTTCCGAGCCGGTCACAGATGCACCTCAGCCACGCTAAATGATATTAAGGTACTAAACGGTATCATAACCGCCATCGATAAAAGACAGTACTGTGCAGCCGTCTTCATCGACCTGGCCAAGGCTTTTGACTCTGTCAATCACCGTATTCTTATCGGCAGACTCAACAGCCTTGGTTTCTCAATTGACTGCCTCACCTGGTTCACCAACTACTTCTCAGATAGAGTTCAGTGTGTCAAATCGGAGGGCTTGTTGTCTGGACCTCTGGCAGTCTCTATGGGGGTACCACAGGGTTCAATTCTCGAGCCGACTCTTTTCTCTGTATATATCAATGAATTCTCTCTTGCTGCGGGTGATTCCCTTATCGACTCAGACGACACCATTCTGTATACATCTGGCCCTTCTTTTGACACTGTGTTAACAAACCTCCAAATTACCTTCATTGCTATACAACACTCCTTCCGTAGCCTCCAACTGTTCTTAAACGCCAGTAAAACTAAATTCATGCTTTTCAACTGATCGCTGTCCGCACCCGCCCGCCCGACTAGCATCACTACTCTGGACGGTTCTGACTTAGAATATGTGGACAACTACAAATACCTAGGTGTCTGGCTAGACTGTAAACTCTCCTTCCAGACTCATATTAAACATTGCCAATCCAAAATTAAATCTAGAATCAGCTTCCTAATTCACAACAAAGCCTCCTTCACTCACGCCGCCAAACATACCCTCGTAAAACGGACAATCCTACCGATCCTCGACTTCAGCGATGTCATTTACAAAATAGCCTCCAACACTCTACTCAGAAAACTGGATGCAGTCTATCACAATGCCATCCGTTTTGTCACCAAAGCCTCATATACCACCCACCACTGTGACCTGTATTGTTACGGTGAGTGAATGAGGACCCAAAAGCGAACTAACTTAAACAGAGCTTCTTTAATAACCAAACATAGGTAGGCTCAGATAGACCGGCAGATTCCGACAGGACAGGACAAGGTTACAGCAAACATGACGATAGTCTGGCTCAGGCATGAAACACAACAAACAAGAATCCGACAAGGACAGGAACAAAAACAGAGAGAGATATAGGGGACTAATCAGAGGGAAAAAGGGAACAGGTGGGAAACGGGGTGACGAGGTAGTCAGGAGGAGACAAGGAACAGCTGGGGGAAAGCGGGGGAGAAAAGGTAACCTAATACGACCAGCAGAGGGAGACAGGGTGAAAGGAAAGGACAGAAAGACACAACATGACAATACATGACATGTATGCTCTTGTCAGCTTGCCCTCGCTACATATTCGTCACCAGACCCACTGGCTCCAGGTCATCTATAAGTCTATGCTAGGTAAAGCTCTGCCTTATCTCAGCTCACTGGTCACGATAACACCCACCCGTAGCACGCATCCCAGAAGGTATATCTCACTTGTCATCCCCAAAGCCAACACCTACTTTGGCCACCTTTGCTTCCAGTTCTCTGCTGCCAATGACTGGAATGAATTGCAAAAATTGCTGAAGTTGGAGACTTATAATTCCCTCCATAACTTCATGCATCAGCTATCTGAGCAGCTAACCAATCGCTGCAGCTGTACACAGCCCATCTGTAAATAGCCCATCCAATCTACCTACCTCATCTCCATATTGTTTTTATTTACTTTTTTGCACACCAGTATTTCTATTTGCACATCATCATCTGCACATCTATCACTACAGTGTTAATTTGCTAAATTGTAATTACTTTGGTACTATGGCCTATTTATTGCCTTACCTCCTCACGCCATTTGCACACACTGTAAATATACTTTTTTCTATTGTGTTATTGACTGTACGTTTGTTTATTCCATATGTAACTCTGTGTTGTTGTTTGTGTCGCAAAGCTTTGCTTCCAGGTCGCAGTTGTAAATGAGAACTTGTTCTCAACTGGCCTACCTGGTTAAATAAAGGTGAAATAAAATAAAATAAAAATAAAAAAGCAGCCAATAAGTGCTCAGAATATGTGGAAACTCCTTCAAGACTGTTTGAAAAGCATTCCTGGTTAATCTGGTTGAGAGAATGCCAAGAGTGTGCAAAGCTGTTGTCAAGGCAAAGGGTGGCTTTTTTGGTTACTACATGATTCCATGTGTGTTATTGCATAGTTTTGATGTCTTCATTATTATTCTACAATGTAGAAAATAGTAAAAAGAAAGAAAAATCCTTGGCTCTGTACATGAAGAGAAACACACCAACACTGATTGTATATACCTGACACGAGTAAGAAAGAGAGGGAGAGTAAGAGAGGTATTTAAGGTACAAATAGATAAGACAAGGCAGGAGAGCACGCATTCCAATTCTCCTAGGGTTATCGATTTAAATGTAAAATGCCAATACAGAACTCATTTATATATGTTTGCTTCATAAATACTGAGCAAATGTTTATATCACCCGCAATGATCAACACAATTTGCTCTTTAGTTCCCTCAAATTCACTGTTTGATCAATCTGCGCCCAGGAATAATCTATGAAGACAGTGTTGATTTCATTACCGGCCACCTCAGCCAGAGGAGATGATTATGCAGGATTTAATGACAGACACTTTCCGATTGCCCGGCGTCCATCTTTAAAACAAATCAGTCTCCTGCTCACTGCTTGTCTGATCACATTCTCCACACCTCATTACGGGACAAGGTGATCTTGCAGAGCAAAAAGATTGTAACATCAGAGCAATCATCTCAATACACGTAAAACTGTCATGGGGTATAAATTAAAATGTTACCGCCCTCCATCTCCAGCTTATGTCACCTGGTAGACAATCAGACTCTTAGCTTACTTTGAGATAACATTTTTATTAACATAGACATCAATGTTTTGGTGTTAAAATATACAATTACAGATCTTTCTGAACACATCAAAAGAGCAGAAGATACCAGATTGATGATTTTTGCGTCCTTGGACCAGAAATGTATGGAAGCCAAAAGGGAACATTGTAGGAAGCCCTTAAAAGCATGAAGATGTCCTCAAAGTGACTCCAAAGTAATCAGAAGAGCAATGCTTCACGCACAGAGTTTGTACAGGTTGCCTATAGGTAGCCTATACCAAAATAAAAAAAACTGAAACGGCCAAAGTATGTGGGAAATCATTAATATATGTATTTTGAGCAAACAATTCCTCTAACCAAGCACTGTCTTGGTGTAGTAGGATAACTCTTGTTCTGCCACAGGTATGCAGAAAGATGGCTGACTCGTTGATTGCTGGATTCATAACTTAAATGTGATGTATCCTAATGGGATCTCAATTTGTTTCCAGGCAGTGTTTCATTGAGATTTAATGCACTTGTGATTAAGGTGACCAATAGATATGCAAATTATTCAGCATGCCCCCAGAACCATATTTTTTTTATTAACAGTTATTAACATTGCTAGAGAGACGGAGGGAGGGAGGGAGAGAGAGAAAGAGAGAGAGAGGGAGATAGAGAAAAAACAAAAGAAAGAGAGATTCCGTCTATGAACATGCCAGATTTCGTCAAACTACTCTCCCCTAGGTTATTTATTTCCACTGTTGCTGTCCGCTACAGAATGCACCATACTGTACGTCAGAGACAGGGGAAAATATAATCAAAGTTATAGGCCACCCTCATTGCCAGCACAGATCAGCATGACGCGCTGCTCAGAGAATATCAAACAGGTGGAGCGGGGACACACACACACACACGCCACTGTGTGAGGTAATTGGAAGTTTTGTAAAGAAGCGGAAAGTTATTATCAGTGGTGCTGTTCCGTGCCCTGCCGTATGATTGCCATGTTATTTAATAGAGCAGCAGAAGCCTGCCACAGAAAGCCCTGAAGGTCCCCCTCACTGGGTGGTGAACACCACCCACACACCTTACAAAGGAGAGAGAGAGGGAGAGAGCGAGCGAGAGGGGGGTCATAGCATGATTCAGAGAGGGATGGGTGAGTGGGAAATGCAATTCTTATTCAACCTGTAATCTAGGCATTGTTCAGAATGGAACTACCCCATTTGCAAACCTGCCACAGTTCATTAGCTCACAAAAACGAAAGAATCTGGAAAAAAATATTTGTAGCTTTTCTATTTTACCACCATGTCTAAGCAACACGGCTCATAACTGCATGCAGTCTCCTTCTGCAATCTCTGGTAAATGACAATTAGAAGAGCATCATCACAGCAATTTCTCCACCTGATTATGCTGCCAATTGACAGCTGTTGTCATTTTGTGGCTAACATGAGCACAATATGTTGACAAGATATAATGGGAGGGTGAGCACCAGTGTACTGGAGGAGGCTAATGGAGGAGGCTAATGGAGTACAGGAGAGGAGAGGAGAGGAGAGGAGAGGAGAGGAGAGGAGAGGAGAGTTCAACCTCTCAGGCCCTGTCTATATGATCACTTCATATGGGTTGCAACTCACATTCTGAAACTTGGTTAGATGTTGTGCAGTATTTGATTAGGTCGATGTGCTGTGTTGTTTGGTTGGTGGCTGTGCTAGTGCTGTGGTGTTTGGTTGGTGGCTGTGCTAGTGCTGTGGTGTTTGGTTGGTGACTGTGCTAGTGCTGGGGTGTTTGGTTGCCCTCGGGTCTTACCTTGGTATCTGAGCAGGAAGGACCCAGGCTGGGTCTGTCTCTGGCTGTGGAATTGGATGGTGATGTGGTTGCTCCAGCTGCGTACCACCAGGCCCTTCAACAGGATAGACTCGTTGGCCAGAACAGAGGGCTCCCCGCCCCCCAGGTCCTCAAACGTCACCCGCTCCCCCTCCCACAGGCTCACGTTCATCACCTGCATGGACAAACACACACAGAGGAGACCAGTTCAGTAAAGGACACACATCAATACATACAGGTACATAGACTTGTAAACAGGGTGACAGAGAAATGTGTTGAGATGAAGCCGCCTGCCTCCTTCACTGAGCTTTTACCATCGTACGATGTCACCTAAGAGATATGCCTCCATGTCACTCTGCAGAGTTTATTCTCATCTAAAACCCAGAGATATGTCTCAATGTCACTTCACTGAGTTTACTCTCATATAAAAACACTTAAGAGATATGCCTCCATGTCACTCCATATGAAATCATATCAACTACAGTACCTCCCCCCAGGAAGGGAAAAAAGTCATTATTTCAGGCAGTCCACCTCAGAGAAAGTGTGGATGGAAACATTAAATAACAGATAATGAACATGTAGGGCAGAATCCATCAGCTGGATTTCCAGTGTATGATTGGAGAACGTGTGGACAGAGAAGATGGTTCCAGGCCTGACCTGTGAAAGCTCTGTACCACAGGGGCAATAGACATGTCAGATAGAAGGATGAGAAAAATGAAAAACAGAAGAACAGAAAACACCAAACTGCCCTGATGTGAATGAGAGACCACATAAAAGAGAAAGGGTTAGAGGTGAGAGGTGCACTGTGTGGGTGCAAGGGGCACTCTGTGGGTGCAAGGGGCACTCTGTGGGGCCTCTAAGTGCGCACGAAAGGATGAGTATTCATCTGACATATGTTTACTAAACACGTAACTATATAAAGCTTCTGTGATTATGCTCTTATGATGTAACTATATAAAGCTTCTGTGATTATGCTCTTATGATGTCACGTTCGTCGTATGGAGTAGAAGGTGAGGACCAAAACGCAGCGTGGTTAGTATACATTCTTCTTTATTGAAGAAAGAACATGAAGTAAACTGAACCAAAACAATCAAACGAATGTGAAGCTGTAACATGAAAATTGTGCTGACACAAGCAACTAACATAGACATAGATAATCAACCACAAAGTACCCACAGAATATGGCTGCCTAAATATGGTTCCCAATCAGAGACAACGATAGACAGCTGCCTCTAATTGAGAACCAATCTAGGCAACCATAGACATACAATTCACCTAGAAAGGAAACAGCCCCATAAACATACAAAACCCCTAGACAAGACAAAACACATACATCACTCATGTCACACCCTGACCTAACCAAAAGAACAAGGAAAACAAAGAATACTAAGGTCAGGGTGTGACATATGAGGACAGTGCTACCCTAGCAACAGCTGTCAACTTAAAGACATACATAATGCACAACAACAAGTTAATGTAGTGTTATGAATGAATGAACTCATAGCTAAAGCATTGGATAATAGTCCCATTCAACAAAGGGCAATACGACCTAATCACATTATTATACTGAAATCCCCATGACAATGAAATACTTCTAGAAAACTGTTGGGATAATCCAATTTGTGTTGGCATTAGTCCCGACTGTCTACCTCACACTGATCTAATCCTGGATCAACACACGTCTGTCTGACGATACGGACGTGGTTTGTTTCGTTAATATGCAAACAGGAGGTCATCAGCACATTAAGGTTAAAAGCATCATAATCCCTTCAAGGGGAATTACTACAATATGAATTCAGCTCCTCCGCCAGAATAATAAAATACGTCCCAATCAAAACGGACTGTGCTGCTAACTATGTAAAAGCAACACATGAAAACTAAATCATTCATGTGACACTTCCTCATAAAATAAACAACATATTTTGGAGCGCGTGTGGGGGAGGAGACGTATGCAGTCGACAGTGAGCTTTCTGTATCTCTCCCTGCAGCAAACCAGTCCTCCTCTCCAGAGATTTCCCTTCTACCTCTACAGAGGTATGAAGGAATAGGGGGAGGAGGGAAACATAAAAGAGAGAGAATAAAGGAGAAATCTCCACTAATTAGGTGTACGTTGTGTGAGTGTCTGTGAGGGTACTACAGTATGAGGGCTGCTAGCTAATTATAGAGAATGATTCAGTTGGGGGTAGGGAAGGGATAGAGCACCAGCACTAACATCTGTTCCAGACAGGAGAACTGGGCCATGAGGAGGAGAGGAGAGATAAAGAGACAGTCGTCCCCTGGCCCCCACAGTGAGGGCCCCATACTGAGGGAGGCTGAGAGGTCTGTCTGTCTGGGCCACCTGACACAGTGACACCTGGGCTGACACTGCAGACACAAAACACACTGATAGACAATTTACATACCATATATAACACACATAATACCATACACAAAAAAACACAAATTTGTGTAGATCACACAGGTACAAATCGTGGCACACACACTGAAAAGGGAGACTTTGTGTGGTTTCCTGTGTGCATTGATATGCCTGTCCTTGAAAGGTTCTGGCAAGTCAGGCACAAACAAAAGCTGCTATTACATGAGACCTGAGGCCACTGAATGGTAAGAGAGAAGCAGTAAAACTAGTTAAGTTCTTCCGGAGGAAATTGGACTGTGTCACCCTGAGCTGAGTCTTTCTTCCTGAAAGTCTGTTTCTACTTGAACACCTGAGTAATCCTGGCTTGAGGGGCCAGTTGAATGCAGATCTGTGGAGGTTGTTCCTGCTGAGCCAAGGTCAGCTGAAGGTGAAGAGCTGAGTAGTTGTCTACAGAGAGAAGAGATTACAGTATGTGGAACCAAACTGGACAGCAGGCACCAAAACTATGTACTGAGGACAAAAGATAAAATGTAGAGAAAAAATCCATTGGCCTCGAAAGACTCAAGTCCATGCTCAACACTTGTAGAACATGCTAAAAACATACTGAATGTATCCCATCAGCTTGCCTTTCCGATCCCACAGATCGGGTTAAGAGGCTAGAGGTCATTTGTACATGTAGGTAGGGGTGAAGTGACTATGCATAGATAAAGTAGCAGCAGCGAGTAGCAGCAGTGTACAAAATAAATGGGGGGGGCGGGGGGGGGGGGGTCAATGTAATAGTCCAATGGCCATTTGATTAATTGTTCAGCAGTCTTATGGCTTGGGGGTAGAAGTTGTTAAGGAGCCTTTTGGTCCTAGACTAGGCTCTCCGGTACCGCTTCCCATACTGAAGCAGAGAAAACAGTTTATGACTTGGGTGACTGGAGTCTCAGACAATTTTATGGGCTTTCCTCTAACACCTGATTAGTATATAGGCCCTGGATGGCAGGAAGCTTGGCCCCAGTGGTGTACTGGGCCGTACGCACTACCCTCTGTAGCGCCTTACGGTCAGAGTCCGAGCAGTTGCCATACCAGTCGGTGATGCAACCGGTCAGGATGTTCTCGATGGTGCAGCTGTAGAACCTTTTGAGGATCTGGGGAACCATGCCAAAACTTTTCAGTCTCCTGAGGGGGAAAAGGTTTTGTCGTGCCCTCTTCACGACGGTCTTGGTGTGTTTGGACCATGACAGATCGTTGGTGATGTGGACACCAAGGAACTTGAAACTCGACTGGCTCCACTTCAGCCGGGTCGATGTTTGTGGGGGCCTGTTCGGCCCTCCTTTTCCTGTAGTCCACGATCAGCTCCTTTGTCTTCCTCACATTGAGGGAGAGGTTGTTGTCCTGGCACCACACAGCCAGTTCTCTGACCTCCTCCCTATAGGCTGTCTTGTCGTTGCGTTGTTAGTGATCAGGCCTACCTACCACTGTTGTATCGTCAGCAAACTTAATGATGGTGTTGGAGTCATGTTTGGGAGTACAGAAGGGAGTACAGGAGGGGACTAAGTACACACCCCTGAGGGGCCCCAGTGTTGAGGATAAGCGTGGCAGACGGGTTGTTGCCTATCCTTACCACGTGGGGGCTGCCCGTCAGGAAGTCAAGGATCCAGTTGTATAAAGTGTAAGTAGTGCTAAAGCTGCATCTCCTCTACACTATTATTTAGAGGGTAGAGAGTAACCATTTGTACATCTTTACAACACTGTATATACATCAAATTATATTCGTAATGTCTTTATTCTTTTGGAACTTCTGTGAGTGTAATGTTTACTGTTCATTTTTATTGTTTATTTCACTTTTGTATATTATCTACCTCACTTGCTTTGGCAATGTTAATATATGTTTCCCATGCCAATAAAGCCCCTTGAATTGAATTGAATTGAGTAGAGCATCAGAAAAACATTATCTGTCCATTCTCATTTCTGACCTGTTTTACTGAGGTTAATAGCTGCTGATTCTAAATCTCATTGTCTAGATGAGCTGAATTAACATTAACACTGATTGAACAATATAACAACTCCTAAGAGGAGGAGCCTGCATAATGTTTATTAACATTAACACTGATTGAACAATATAACAACTCCTAAGAGGAGGAGCCTGCATAATGTTTATTAACATTAACACTGATTGAACAATATAACAACTCCTAAGAGGAGGAGCCTACATAATGTTTATTAACATTAACACTGATTGAACAATATAACAACTCCTAAGAGGAGGAGCCTACATAATGTTTATTAACATTAACACTGATTGAACAATATAACAACTCCTAAGAGGAGGAGCCTGCATAATGTTTATTAACATTAACACTGATTGAACAATATAACAACTCCTAAGAGGAGGAGCCTGCATAATGTTTATTAACATTAACACTGATTGAACAATATAACAACTCCTAAGAGGAGGAGCCTGCATAATGTTTATTAACATTAACACTGATTGAACAATATAACAACTCCTAAGAGGAGGAGCCTGCATAATGTTTATTAACATTAACACTGATTGAACAATATAACAACTCCTAAGAGGAGGAGCCTGCATAATGTTTATTAACATTGTGTTATAATGATCCTGTTAGTCTTCCAACTGAAACACTCTGGAACTTTTCTATCCGATTCTCATTCATACAATTCTCCATCTCTCTCTCTCCCTCCATTCTTTGCTTTCTTTCTCTCTGTCCTCCTTGTTCTGTCTCTAAATCTCAGAAGACCTCTTGAAACCCTTTCTGATCTCTTAATTCCTCGAATCTCTGTCCATTCCTTGTTATTTCCTCTCATAAAATGGTCTGTGAAGTTTACAACAAGGTGATGTGGGAGGGGTAGGGAGAGGAGAGTAAGGGGAGCTGTCTTCCAGCCTACAGCCTTACAGCAGACTGAATCCAAGACAGATGAGCAGGCTGCTGATAGCTGATAGTGTAGCTGACCCACCTTGACCAGGACAAAATGCATCTTTAAAAACCCCACCAGAAAGGATTCTAAAGTGCTGCACTCTCCACATCTAAAAACCCTGCCACCGCCACATTGGTGAACTTCAAATCCTCTCCCAACAATAGCAAGGTACAAAAGAGGCAAACCGAGTACAAGGCAGAAGGAGAGATGAGTAATGGACTTTCCCTCCCTCTCTTCTTTCTTTCCTTTCACACTCCCTCTATGACTCTCTGACTATCAGCCATGGCACTGGAGATTTGCCTGTGTGGCAGCAGGTGTGACTGTAGCCACTTCCAGAGAGTGGCTGTGGTGTTGTGAGGGTCACCATGTGGGAGCTTTCCCAGATAGAGGTCAGCAGTCTCATCTACTGCCTGATCCTGTCAGTGTCTGCCTGGAGACAGCAGGTGCACATCACGAAAGGAGAGGAAACTCAGGATGTGAACTAACATGGCTGCCATTCCTGCCACTTGTCCCGCTGAGTTCAGTGTTAGGGATAGAAATGAATAACACTGAAAATAACCAGTCAGAGGACATTACGGTCTTGTAAAGACCTTTGTTGTCTTAGCCAGAAAGCTCAAGTTCACAAACCTGGTGTCCCGGAGACTTTTTAATTTGGCCTACCCCGGCCAAACCCTAACCCGGACAACGCTGGGACAATTGTGCGCCGCCCTATGGGACTCCCAATCACAACCTGCTGTGATACAGCCTGGAATCAAACCAATGAAATTCAGTGCCTTAGACCGCTGCGCCACTCGGGAGCCCTAGTGCTGGGATGCCGTTGGGCTGAAACAGACTCCAGATTGTGGTGTTCAACCCTCTCTTGACTCAGTGAGGGAAGAGCTGTGAGAAAACAACAGTCGTCGTTGTCATGGCAAGTTATTTACACTGTCACCCAGGTGGTGCACAGTACCGGTGCTCAGTAGTGCTGACAAGACAAACAAGTACAGTGAGATTAGAGAGAGCTGTGCTCTCTCACTGCCACTAAGTGCATCTCCTTGCTTCTCTTTCCCCCAGTGCTGTGTTCACAGAGCCCATGTGGAACATGCTAATTGCGCTTCTCCCAGCTCCTCCATGGCCCCTGCATGGTTCCTAACAGGCATCAGTGCAACTGACAACAGGACAACATTCACTGTGAGGAAAGAAAAACACAAGGGCCTGATCCAGAGAGAGGAGGGGAGACGAGAGAGGAGGAGAGGCCTGGTCCAGAGAGAGGAGGGGAGAGGAGAGAAGAGGAGTGTTCTGGTCCAGAGAGAGGAGGGGAGGGGAGAGAGGAGGAGAGGCCTGGTCCAGAGAGAAGAGAGGAGAGGAAAGGTCTGGTCCAGAGAGAGGAGGGGAGGGGAGAGAGGAGGAGAGGTCTGGTCCAGAGAGAAGAGAGGAGAGGAAAGGTCTGGTCCAGAGAGAGGAGGGGAGGGGAGAGAGGAGGAGAGGTCTGGTCCAGAGAGAGGAGGGGAGAGGAGAGAGGAGGAGAGGCCTGGTCCAGAGAGAGGAGGGGAGAGGAGAGAAGAGGAGAGGTCTGGTCCAGAGAGAGGAGGGGAGGGGAGAGAGGAGGAGAGGTCTGGTCCAGAGAGAGGAGGGGAGAGAGGAGGAGAGGTCTGGTCCAGAGAGAGGAGGGGAGAGGAGAGAGGAGGAGAGGTCTGGTCCATAGAGAGGAGGGGAGAGGAGAGAGGAGGAGAGGTCTGGTCCAGACAGTAGAGAGGAGAGGAAAGGACTGGTCCAGAGAGAGGAGGGGAGGGGAGAGAGGAGAAGAGGTCTGGTCCAGAGAGAGGAGGGGGTGGGGAGAGAGGAGGAGAGGCCTGGTCCAGAGATAGGAGAGGAGAGGAGAAGAGAGGAGAGGAGAGGCCTGGTCCAGAGAGAGGAGAGGTGAGGTGAGGTGAGGTGAGGTGAGGAGAGGAGAGGAGAGGAGAGGAGAGGAGAGGAGAGGAGAGGAGAGGAGAGGAGAGGAGAGGAGAGGCCTGGTACAGAGAGAGCTGGTGATTGTGAAGGAGGAGAGAGGATCGGAGAGAAGAGGCTATAAAATTACATTTTATAGGATGTGGAGGTAGCTGTTTGACAGCTTCTTCTGCCTGAGCTGAAACATCAGAGCCATTTGGGAGTGCAAAGTTATCTTATTTCAGAGATATAGATACAAGTTTGATACACACATGCTACTAGGTTAATGTATACTACATATTACTGGTGAGCTCTCATTGCTGAAGATACTGCTCTTGTGACAAAGCGAAAATGTAGAGTTTCCTTCAACCTCGCTCGCACTGCGTGCAATGTAGATATCAAATAACACCACAGTTCACGGGCAGAGTAGTGGGTGAAACCATTCACTTAAAAAAAAAGGTGTGATATAAATAAAGTGTCCTTTCATTATGTGTTGTCATGTAAATATTTGATGCCATTGTAATAAGGTTGGCAATATGAGAGGTCTTCAGACGTAACATTTTTCTATTATTTTCCTTGAAAGAACAACTAGTGGGTTTTAAGTGCTTCTCCCCTATTTGGAAAGTTGGTCTGTCTGCTCTTCAGTCAGAGAGAGATATTCTGAGAGTAGTGAACGTGTGAGTGTGATCTTCCTGTCAATGCCGGTCATCACTGTTTTATATATTTTACTGCAGATAAAAACTAAGTCAAACTGAAGTGTGGGTGTCCGTGTGCCTTTCTTCTGGGTTGCTATATGAAGTTGGTTTCACTCAAATCAAATCAAAGTTTATTTGTCACGTGCGCCGAATACAACCTTAGGAGTGAAATGCTTACTTACAGGCTCTAACCAATGGTGCAAAAATGTATTAGGTGCACAATAGGTAGCTAAAGACATAAAACAACAGTAAAAAGACAGGCTTATAGCGATGCTATAATAGTAGCGAGGCTACATACAGACACCGGTTAGTCAGGCTGATTAAGGTAGAATGTATATGTAGATATGGTTAAGTGACTTTGCATAGATGATGAACAGAGAGTAGCAGTAGCGTAGAAGAGGGGGTTGGCGGGTGGTGGGTTGGACACAATGCAGACAGCCCGGTTAGCCAATGTGCGAGAGCACTCTCTCCCACAGATGAGGACAGGTCATCAACAGGCCCTTGTTTTCACTTGCCTCCAGCTGCCTAGTTATGATTGAGTTGTGGACTATCTATCAGGAGATCAGAGTGGAATGGGCCAGGGTATTGATTCAGTAAAAGGTCTGAGCCGTGTGCTTTAGTGTACTGGGAGTCAGTGAGACTGGCTAAGCACAGCTAAAGCCCTGTGGGCTACAGCCTGAACTCTATCAGGGTTCAGTCAGGGAGGGAGCCACTATGCTATTAACATGTTGCAGGTCAAATCAAATCCATTTTTATTGGCCACATACACATGGTTAGCAGATGTTAATGTGAGTGTAGCAAAATGCTTGTGCTTCTAGTTCCGACAATGCAGTAATATCTAACTAGTAATCTGACAATTTCACAACAACTACCTTATTCACACAAGTGTAAAGGAATGAATAAGAATACGTACACATAAATATATGGATGAGCGATGGCCGAACGGCATAGGAGGGTGCAGTGGATGGTATAGAGCACAGCATATACATATGAGATGAGTATTGTAGGGTATGTAAACATTGTATAAAGGTGCATTGTTTAAAGTGACTAGTGAAACATTTATTACATCCAATATTTTATTATTAAAGTGGCTAGAGATTGAGTCAGTATGTTGGCAGCAGCCACTCAATGTTAGTCATGGCTGTTTAACATTCTGATGGCCTTGAATTAGAAGATGTTTTTCAGTCTCTCGGTCCCAGTTTTGATGCACCTGTACTGACCTCGCCTTCTGGATGATAAAGGGGTGAACAGGCAGTGGCTCGGGTGGTTGTTGTCCTTGATGATCTTTTTGGCCTTCCGGTGACATCGGGTGGTGTAGGTGTTCTGGAGGGCAGGTAGTTTGCTCCCGGTGATACATTGTGCAGACCTCACTACCCTCTGGAGAGCCTTACGCTTGTGGGCAGAATGCTCTCGATTGTGCATCTGTAAAAGTTTGTGAGTGTTTTTGGTGACAAGACAAATTTCTTCAGCCTCCTGAGGTTGAAGAGGTGCTGTTGCGACTTCTTCACCACGCTGTCTGTGTGGGTGGACCATTTCAGTTTGTCCATGATCTGTACACAGAGGAACTTAAAACACTTTCCACCTTCTCCACTACTGTCCCGTTGATGTGGATAGGGGGGTGCTCCCTCTGCTGTTTCCTGAAGTCCACGATCATCTCCTTTGTTTTGTTGATGTTGACTGAGAGGTTATTTTCCTGACACCACACTCTGAGGAACCTCACCTCCTCCCTGTAGGCCGTCTCGTCGTTGTTGGTAATCAAGCCAACCACTGTAGTGTCGTCTGCAAACTTGATGACTGAGTTGGAGGCATGCATGGCCACGCAGTCATGGGTGAACAGGGAGTACAGGAGAGGGCTGAGAACACACCCTTGTGGGGCCCCACTGTTTATGGTCAGCGGGGTGGAGATGTTGTTTCCTACCCTCACCACCTGGGGGTGGCCCGTCAGAAAGTCCAGGACCCAGATGCACAGGGCTGGGACGAGAACCAGGGTCTCGAGCTTGATGACGAGTTTGGAGTGTACCAAGGTGTTAAATGCTGAGCTGTAATCGATGAACAGCATTCTTACATAGGTATTCCTCTTGTCCAGATGGGTTAGGATGTGTGCAGTGTGATTCCGATTGCGTCGTCTGTGGACCTATTCGGGCGGTAAGCAAATTGGAGTAGGTCTAGGGTGCCAGGTAGGGTGGAGGTGATATGGTCCTTGACTAGTCTCTCAATGCACTTCATGATGATGGAAGTGAGTGCTATGGGGCAATAGTCGTTTAGCTCAGTTACCTTTGCTTTCTTGGGAACAGAAACAATAGTGGCCCTCTTGAAGCATGTGGGAACAGCAGACTGGGATAGGGATTGATTGAATATGTCCGTAAACACACCAGCCAGCTGGTCTGCGCATGCTCTGAGAACTCGGCTAGGGATTCCGTCTGGGCCGGCAGCCCTGCGAGGGTTAACACGTTTAAATGTTTTACTCACGTTGGCTGCGGTGAAGGAGAGCCCGGCGGTTTTGGTAGCGGACCGTGTCAGTGGAACTGTAATATCTTCAAAGCAAGCAAAGAAGTTGTTTAGTTTGTCTGGGAGCAAGACGTCGGTGTCTGCGATCGGGCTGGTTTTCTTTTTGTAATCTGTGATTGACTGTAGACCCTGCCACATATGTCTCGTATCTGAGCCATTGAATTGTGACTCTACTTTGTCTCTATACTGACGCTTAGCTTGTTTGATTGCCTAGCGGAGGGAATAGCTAGAAAGTTTGTATTCAGTCATGTTTCCGGTTGCCTTGCCATGATTAAAAGCAGTGGTTCGAACTTTCAGTTTTGCCGAAATGCTGTCATCCATCCACGGTTTCTGGTTGGGGAAGGTTTTAATAGTCACAGTGGGTACAACATCACCGATGCACTTGCTAATAAACTCACTCACAGAATCAGCATATACATCAATGTTGTTGTTTGAGACTATCCGGAACATATCCCAGTCCACGTGATCAAAGCAATCTTGGAAGTGTGGAATCAGATTGGTCGGACCAGCATTGAACAGTCCTTAGCATCCTGTTTTAGTTTCTGTCTATAGGCTGAGAGCAACAAAATGGAGTCGTGGTCAGATTTGCTGAAAGGAGGGGAAGGGGTGGCTTTGTATAGAGTAGCAATGATCCAGAATTTTGCCAGCCCAGGTCGTGCATTCGATATGCTGATAAAATTTAGGGAGCCTTGTTTTCAGATTAGCCTTGTTAAAATCCCCAGCTACAATAAATGCACCCTCCGGATATGTGGTTTCCAGTTTACATAGAGTCCAATGAATTTCTTTCAGGGCCGTCGAGGTGTCTGCTTGGGGAGAGGGGGGGGGGGTCTCTGATGTCTCTCTGGAAGGCAACCCTTGCTCGAATTTTGTCTACCTTGTTGTCAAGAGACTGGAGATTGGCGAGTAGTATGCTCGGGAGTGGTGAGCGATGTGCCCGTCTACGGAGCCTGATCAGAAGACTGCTCCGTCTGCCCCTTCTGCGGCGGCGTTGTTTTGGGTCGCCTACTGGGATCCGATCCATTGTCCTGGGTGGTGGTCCAAACAAAGGATCCGCTTCGGGAAAGTCGTATTCCTGGTCATAATGTTTTAATATGTGTATTTATTATTTTATTTATTGAATTTTCGAAACATACAATATCAGTCATCCAACAGATTCGCATTCAGAGCGACACATAGAAGCATCCAGGGTCATTGCCCTGCTCAAGGGCACATTGACCAATCTACCACCAGGCCAAAAAACGTGAAGCCGAACCCTCCAAGATCCCCCCCACAGTTCCCAAATCACTGTCCCTCAACCATTTGAGACCCCTCCCACAGTCCTCCCCCAGGAAGAAAAATAGAAAATACATTTAATTCCACCCCCCCCCCCCCCCCCAAGAACCCCCCCCCCCCCCCCAATGCACCAACAACCAAGAGAATTAACTAAAGAGAAAAAAGGAAAAGACAGAAAACAGCAAACAATAATGAAGCAAAATAATATATTCAAAACAAAGGACATCAAGGACATCTAAAATCATAACAGCAATGCCAACTGTATATGTTTGTGTGCATGTCTGTCCTTGTATGTGTTTATTTGAATGAGACTGTGTGTGTATATGCATGTGTACAAACACCTGCACTGCCACTTAGTGTCATTCAAATGTACTTTTTATTGTGTTTTATTTTGACCAGGCCATAATGCTGGTAAGTTGACGTTGCTCTTATATCCAATAGTTCTTCCCAGCTGTATGTAATGAGACTTAAGATTTCCTGGGGTAACAGTGTAAGAAATAATACATTAAAAAAAATACTGCATAGTTTCCTAAGAACGCGAAGCGAGGTGACCATCTCTGTCGGCGTCATCCAGGTGACTGAATGCTGCATGCCTCCTCCCTCTGGCACACAGTAACCTAATACATTAGTCAAAGGTTCAGGACAAACATCATGTTTATGGTAATAATGATTTACAGGCATAATGTAGCCTACGTGTTCCAGCTGTGGGTGGCTCATGGCTGAGGTTGATAAATCCATTACCCTCTGCTCCCAGGTTTATGTAATCTTCTGCAGTCTGTGGCGCACAAACTGTATGTCATTTCACTACGAAGCGTGTGCACAGTGGAGAATGATTTACATATGAGAGAAACATTTCCTCGACTCACACAGAAAGAAAATGGACAAACGACTGTGTTTGAACATATATATACAGTGGGGCAAAAAAGTATTTAGTCAGCCACCAATTGTGCAAGTTCTCCCACTTAAAAAGATGAGAGAGGCCTGTAATTTTCATCATAGGTACACTTCAACTATGACAAAATCACATTGTAGGATATTGAATGAATTTATTTGCAAATTATGATGGAAAATAAGTATTTGGTCACCTACAAACAAGCAAGATTTCTGGCTCTCACAGACCTGTAACTTCTTCTTTAAGAGGCTCCTCTGTCCTCCACTTGTTACCTGTATTAATGGCAGCTGTTTGAACTTGTTATCAGTATAAAAGACACCTGTCCACAACCTCAAACAGTCACACTCCAAACTCCACTATGGCCAAGACCAAAGAGCTGTCAAAGGACACCAGAAACAAAATTGTAGACCTGCACCAGGCTGGGAAGACTGAATCTGCAACAGGTAAGCAGCTTGGTTTGAAGAAATCAACTGTGGGAGCAATTATTAGGAAATGGAAGACATACAAGACCACTGATAGTCTCCCTCGATCTGGGGCTCCACGCAAGATCTCACCCCGTGGGGTCAAAATGATCACAAGAATGGTGAGCAAAAATCCCAGAAACACACGGGGGGACCTAGTGAATGACCTGCAGAGAGCTGGGACCAAAGTAACAAAGCCTACCATCAGTAACACACTACGCCGCCAGGGACTCAAATCCTGCAGTGCCAGACGTGTCCAGGCCCGACTGAAGTTTGCTAGAGATCATTTGGATGATCCAGAAGAAGATTGGGAGAATGTCATATGGTCAGATGAAACCAAAATATAACTTTTTGGTAAAAACTCAACTCGTCATGTTTGGAGGACAAAGAATGCTGAGTTTCATCCAAAGAACACCATACCTACTGTGAAGCATGGGGGTGGAAATATCATGCTTTGGGGCTGTTCTTCTGCAAAGGGACCAGGATGACTGATCCGTGTAAAGGAAAGAATGAATGGGGCCATGTATCGTGAGATTTTGAAGATGAAACGTGGCTGGGTCTTTCAGCATGACAATGATCCCAAACACACCGCCCGGGCAACGAAGGAGTGGCTTCGTAAGAAGCATTTCAAGGTCCTGGAGTGGCCTAGCCAGTCTCCAGATCTCAACCCCATAGAAAATCTTTGGAGGGAGTTGAAAGTCCGTGTTGCCCAGCAACAGCCCCAAAACATCACTGATCTAGAGGAGATCTGCATGGAGGAATGGGCCAAAATACCAGCAACAGTGTGTGAAAACCTTGTGAAGACCCACTGTATTTTCTAGCAATTTTGTTGTAGCCTAGTAGTCAATATTTCCATATATTTAGATATTAACTATCATCCCAGACAGTCTTTAGTGAAGCACTCTTCCTCAGTCCTCCAAAAAAGTATCAGGGTGAAACTCACCGGATATTGAACTGACAGATTGCGCTACCCTTTATTAAAGCAGTGACAGATACATCCTAATCAATCTCTGCCATCAACCCAGACAGAGACTGCAGATAGAACTGTACTTTATTGAACCGTACCAAGGTCCACTTAAGCCAGAGTAGTTGTGAATATTGACCCATCAGTCAATACTCTACAGTTCTACCCACCATGGCTTCAGTGAGCTGCTTAAAGATCCTGTCCCACCACCTACACACTGCTGGAGTGGACATAACTACTGGTCTGGACTCTCATATCAAATGCAGTCCTTGGTTAGGAAATGAGCATATTTTAGTTGGGTGCAGAGCAGTGCACTAATCTATGAACTCCCACAGACTTGGGCCTACAGCGTAAAGTTAATCACTGCGGACTATCCTACCTTCACATGACAACTACACTGTTGGGTGGTTAATCCACATCAGTCTTGATCTTCTAAGGCCTACATGAAGGCAAACGTTTAAATCCTTACTCTAAAGTGGAGGATAAACTGGAGTTGTTCAGACCCACATTCTATAAAGCCCCCTGGCCTAGAGAAGTCCTTTGAAGTAGATTAATCCAAAAGATTTCCAGATAAGAGGAATAATCAACCCAGTCTTTAAGAAAAGGATGACACAAATCGACTATCTGACCATTAAGCTACCTGTAATGTGTACGCTGGAAGTCAGGAAGCAAGTACAGGGAGCGCAAAATTAACAGAACATAGTACAGAACATAGTACAAAACAAGAAACACAAAAACGGACAGACATGAAATAGAAACAGAGTCAATAACGCCAGAGGAAAGAACCAAGGGGACTGACAGATATGGGGGAGGTAATCAGGAAGGTGATGGAGTCCAGGTGAGTCTCATAAGGAGCAGGAGTGCGTAACAATGGTGGCAGGTGTGTGTAATAATGAGTAAACTGGCGACAACGAGCGCCAGAGAGAGAGAGCGGCAGTAGACTTGATACCAGCTGAAGTGCAGAGGGGTATAGAGGGATGTATGGGGCTATAGAGGGGTGTATGGGGCTATAGAGGGGTCCATGGGGGTATAGAGGGGTGTATGGGGCTATAGAGGGGTGTATGGGGCTATAGAGGGGTGTGCCAGCTCCAGGCATAAGCGACATAAGTGGTCGATTAGGGTCCCAGGCTGCTAAGGGGCCCCCAACGCAACAACAAAAAAAGAGAGTTAGAAAAGTAGAATATATATAAGGTGCAAGTTTGACATTTGGTTATGCATCAGCAATTTTTATTTTCTTATGTTAGTCACTGACAGTCACTCAATATGCCATGTCAGATAAAAAAAAATGTGATTGGTAAATTAGTCTCATCAGCTGTCTAAACTTGTAGTAATCATGGCCGAATACCAACCAGTCACGCAGGGCAAGTGGGGGGGGGGGTGTAGATGGGTGTAAAGGAGGGTAGACTTTGTGTAGACGGGTGTATAGTGGTGTAGAGGGGTATATGATGTAGAGGGGTGTAGAGGGATGTAGGGTGTGGAGGGGTGCAGACGGGTGGGTGTAGGGGGGTGTAGAGTGGTGTATATGGGTGTGGAGGGTGGTGGAGGGCTGTAGAGGGGTGTAGACTGGATGTAGAGGGTGTAGGCAGGTGTAGAGGGTTGTAGATGGTGTAAAGGGGGGTAAACTTTGTGTAGAGGGGTATAGACTCGGTGTATAGTGATGTAGAGGGGTTTATGATGTAGAGGGGTGTATAAGGTAGAGGTGGAGTGTGGGGGGTGTAAAAGGGTGTAGAGGGATGTAGGGCGTTTAGACTGGGTGTAGTGGGGTGTAGGGTCAGGGGGGTGTATTGAGGTGTAGAGGGGTGAAGAGGGGTGTAGATTGGGTGTAGTGGGGTGTAGGGTCAGGGGGTGTAGAGGGGTATAGAGGAGGTGTAGTGGGGTGAAGAGGGGTGTAGGGGGTTGTAAAGGGGTGTAGAGGGCTATAGGGTGTATGGGGATGTGGTGTGTGTAGAGGGGAGTAGACTGGGTGTAGAGGGGTGTAGATGGGTGTATAGGGGTGTAGGGGGTTGTAGAGGGCTTTAGACTGGTTTAGAGGGGTGTAGATGGGTGTGTCGGGGGTGTATAGGGGTGTATAGAAGTGTAGACTGGGTGTAGAGGGTTGAAGTGGGGTGTAGAGAGGTTTATACTGGATTTAGTGGGGTGTAGCGGGGTGTAGACTTGATGTAGAGGTGAATATGGTAAAACTAGAAGAAAAAAAATAGCAGGAAATGCACTTAAAACATACATTCCTCTCCACCGTCAAGTGGGGTGTAGTGGGGAGTAGATGGGTGTAGAATGCTGTAGAGGAGTGTAGACTGGGTGAAGAGGCATGTAGAGGGGTGTAGTTGGGTGTAGAGGGCTGTAAAGGGGTGTAGAAGGGTGTAGAGAGATGGGGGGTGTAGTGGGATGTTGAGGGGTGTAGACTTGGTGTAGATGGGTGTAGAAGGGTTTAGAGGGATGTAGGGCGTTTAGACTGGGTGTAGTGGGGTGTAGGGGTGTGTGCAGAGGGGTGTATTGAGGTGTAAAGAGATGTACAGGGTTGTAGAGGGTTGGGGGTTAGGTAGAATGTAGGGGGTTGTAAGGGTATGTAGACAGGTGTAGAGGGCTGGAGGTGTAGGGAGGTGTAGAGGGGTGTAGAAGGGTGTAGAGGGCTGGAGGTGTAGTGGGGTGTAGAGGGTTTAGAGGGGTGTAGATGGGTGTAGACTGGGTGTAGAGGGCTGGAGGTGTAGAATGGTATAGAGGGGTGTAGACGAGTGTAGAGGGCTGCAGGTATAGTAGGCTGTAGGGAGGTGTAGAGAGAAGGAGATGGGTGTAGGGTTGTGTAGAGAGCTGTAGAGGGGTGTAGAGTGGTGTAGAATGGTTTAGAGGCATGTAGATGGGTTTAGAGGGGTGTAGACTGGGTGGAGAGAGGTGTAGAGGGCTGTACAGGATTGTAGAGGGCTGTAAAAGACTGTAGAGGGCTGTAGAGGGGTGTAGAGGGGTGTAGATTGCATGTAGAAGGGTATAGGATGATGTAGATTCAGTGTGGTGAGCTATAGTGTGGTGTAGAGGGGCTGTATGGTGTAGATGGGTGTAGAAGGGTGTAGCGGGATGTACGGGGGTGTAGACTAGGTGTAGAGGAGTATAGCGGGTGTAAAGGCGTGATCCAACCATTGTCTAAATCCCATACTATTTAGTCAATCAACCCGAGGGTAAGGTCTCTTTAATCAAGTTAAGAGGTTCTGTGGAGACATTTTAGCAGGATGGCATTAAAAGAGTCCCGTAGACCAACATAATCCATAAGTAATTGATGAAGAGAAGAAGCTCTAAATCTAAATCACTTAGAATAATTAAAGGCAATGAGAGAGAAGATGGATATATACATGTGCTGCTGTCCCGGGTGATAGAAAGCACAGGCAGCCAATGAGAGGAGGAACAGAGGAGAGGAGGAATGTTCACCTCTCTCCACCCTCCTCCTCATTTTCTCCTCTTTCGCTGAAGACAGGAAGCAGCTGGGATGCATCATTGAGAATGACTTGTGGTACATATCCATTTTCATCCTAAATATATTAGGCCAAACATCTGGACGGTCAGAGGGGTAATGGCTATTTTATATTTTATGAGAGCAGGAAGTTTAGCTGGAGAGTTAGTCATGTGAATGAGGCGGTTCAGGTGGAGGCAGATTCCCTGTTCAAATCACTGTGTCAGCTTCCAAAGGTCAGTCGCTGCAGAATGACAGTAAAGACCTTGGTGACTGAGTGGCCATCATCATTTTGAAGAACTAGTGTGCTATTGCCAATGAGCCAATTGCCCATTTTGGATGTTGCATTTGGATATCTAATGTAATTTCTCAACAGAATGTGCCAGTCTTGTGTGTTTCCATGTTTAATCTACCATCTTTGTATAGACAATCACTGCTTTTGATGGACACAATGAATACTCTTCTGGCAACAATAGTGGTGGTCTGACCTGTATCTCTACTCCATAGCCCGTGTAGACCGTGACGGTGTAGGTGCAGTCCACAGAGGAGTAGGAATGAGAGCTGGACGGCTGGGGCGTCTCTATGTAGCCCTCTGGTGATGTCAAGTTGAAGATGCAGGGAGCTGCAAGGACAAAAAATACAGAGAGCAAAACATTGAGGACCAGTTACACCCCCTAACTAACCCGGCATGGGGGGAACAATCTGGAGAAGACTGCCCAGAGCAGAGTGCGTTGGATAGGTTTTGTCGATGGTCTATGCTCTAAAGGAGCGATGGGCCCAAGTAAGTAAGACACCCCCTCACTCCAAAAGGACCCTCCCTGGTCCCATTCTCTCTCTCACTCACACCAGCACCCCCCACTTTAATAGTGTGGGGCCCTTTCTCTCTCCTCTTTGATTGTGTGCTCGAGGGACAGATCAGGTGGAGGGAATGACCACAGACGGTTTTCTGGTTGCCTTGAGGTCTTTCTGTTCGACTGCCTTGTTTTATTTCTATCTTTGAGTTTCCTCCAGAGAGAGGGATGACACAGGACGCTACTGTGTGCTTGTGTGTGTGCTTCATATGTAGCCCTCATCCTCCGCATACAACACCCCTTCTGCCAGTCACATTCTGTTAAAGGTCCCCAAAGCACACACATCCCTGGGTCGCTTGTCTTTTCAGTTCGCTGCAGCTAGGGACCAGAACGAGCTGCACAAACACTCAAACTAGACAGTTTTATCTCAATCTCTTAATTCAAAGACTCAATCATGGACACTCTTACTGACAGTTGTGGCTGCTTTGCGTGATGTATTGTTGTCTCTACCTTCTTTCCCTTTGTGCTGTTGTCTGTGTCCAAAAACATTTGTACCACGTTTTGTGCTGCTACCATGTTGTGTTGCTACCATGTTGTGTTGCTACCATGTTGTTGTCATGTTGTGTTGCTACCATGTTGTTGTCATGTTGTATTGCTACCATGTTGTGTTGCTACCATGTTGTTGTCATGTTGTGTTGCTACCATGCTGTGTTGTCATGTGTTGATGCCTTGCTATGTTGTTGTCTTTAGGTCTCTCTTTGTGTAGTATTGTCTCTCTTGTCGTAATGTATGTTTTGTCCTATATTTCTATTAACTTTTTTTATTTTTAATCCCAGCCCCCGTCCCCGTCTTTATTGTGAATAAGAGTTTGTTCTTAACTGACTTGTCTAATTAAATAAAGGTTCAATAAAATAAATAAATATAAAGGTGTGTAGGAACGTGTGTGTGTGGTGTATGGTGTGTGAGTGTGGTGTGGTGGTGGTGTAGTGTTTGGTGTGTGTGTGGTGTGTGTGGGGTGGTGTGTGGTGGTGTGGTGTGGTGTGTGTGTGTGGTGTGGTGGTGTGGTGTGTTGTGTGTGGTGTGATGTGTTGTGTGTGGTGTGATGTGTGTGTGGCTAATGTTAGCTAGATGGCTAAACGCTAATGTTAGCTAGGTGGCTAACGTTTGCTAGGCCAAGGGTTAGGTTTAGGGGTTAGGGTTAAAGTTAGGGGAAGGGTTAGCTAACAAAGTAGCTAAAAAGTAGTAAGTAGTTGCAAAGTTGCTAATTAGTTAAAATGCTAAAGTTGTCAGTGATGAGATTCAAACACACAACCTTTGGGTTGCTAGACGTTCACGTTAAATGTCAACCCATCCATCCCAACTAATCACCCTCTTGTTTTTTTGTTGTTGTTTTTTTGCCTTAAGCAACCTTCTGTCTTAAGTAACCATACCAAACCTAACATAATAATTTGAGTGTCCTGTATTTACATTTATTATGTTATGTCTAGTCTATGAGACCAGGCTGAAAGTTCTCTTTCTTCTCTCCCACCATAACACAAATGTGTCTCCGTATCTCATGTTTGTAATCTGGTTTCCATTCCATTTCAGGAGCACTTGATTGAGTGTGAGAGGAGGAGGAATACTGATGTTATAATTAATTTAAGCCCGTTGGTTGTTTAGATATGTGAGCTGCAAACAAAGAGGATTGAGAGAGCGAGCACACTGGTGTCTCAGACAAACAGACAGACACGGGGCTGCTCTGTTGGAGATGGTGAAACACAGGCACTTTACAACCCACCAAGGCCCAGGATTATCTCTAGGACTGCATAATGAGAATCTGAGCTTGCTGTTCATTATACCTTCACAATGAAGACAGAATCACGGAAACTGGTGTTAGGTGTATTGCAGGATATTGGGTACCTACTCTGGGTAAGAGTAGGTGATCATTACAAGTGTGTAGCCTGTCTGTGTTACATTACCTGGGTAGTGCATGGTGGTGATGATGGTGGTTGTGGTTATAGTGGTCGAAGTGGTCTCCTCATCCACAACACCAGATACTGCCGATGTCCCAATCTCTATCCCATCACTGGCGTGGCCCATGTTGTGTTCTTCTGACTTCCCTGCAACCTTCTCCACCAAAGTGGTCAAGGCTGGGGGAGTCATGGTGGATGCAGTGGGGACCTCAGAGTACCTATCACCCATAGGAGCAGCCAGGTTGGGGGTGTTTGAGTGGGGTGAGGGAGCGGAGGTGTGCATGACAGGAGTGGTCAGGGTATCCATGGCATCAGCTTCCTCCTCTGTCCTCCCTCCCCTGCCATTGGTCAACGCTACTCTCTGATTCACAGAGACACGCCCCTCTGGAGCAATGCTGCCCTTTGTTGCCAACGGTGACGTGGCTGTTGCCACAGTGGTAGTGGTTGAGGCAACATCGGAGAAAACTAGCGCGTCCTTGTGTGGCACCGTGTGAGTGGAGGAGGGGTCCCTGGCAAAGTGGGGACCTGAGGGTGGCATAGCGGGGTGGGTCTCCACACCCCCACTGTCCTCAAAGAAATGCCCCTGTCCTTGGAGGGACTCCTGTAAGAGGAAGCCCTTGTAGAGAGGGTGGTGGTTGGGGACATTCAGGGTCGGGGCGGTTGTCACCAGGGGGACCTCTCTGTCTGTGTCCCGTGTGGTGGGGTACAGGCTGGGGCCACCACTCTCAGACTGTCCCCTCTGTGTGACGGACGTCCCATCCTCAGAATAGGAGCCTGGAACAACACACACAGAGCACATACATACCAGGTACATTTTGTGTCACAGGAAAGATAATATCCCAAAACTGTTTAAAGCAGTGAAGCGTAGCGCTGTAACATGCTGTAGGTTTTGATAAGAGTCCCTTCTGAAAACACAGGGCAGTGAAGCCCAAAGAGATTCTCTGTGATTGCTTATTTTTCCTCATCAATTAGTAAATATTAATTATTTAGCTGCTTTCAGGATATGATGGCCTGTCAAATGTGGGAAATTAAATGGATCTCCCGCTCCACCTTATGCACCTTCAGATGTAATCTAGAGCACTCCAGGAGCCTGTCATCCTACAGCAGCCTTCCAGGAGCCTGTCATCCTACAGCAGCCTTCCAGGAGCCTGTCATCCTACAGCAGCCTTCCAGGAGCCTGTCATCCTACAGCAGCCTTCCAGGAGCCTGTCATCCTACAGCAGCCTACTAGGAGCCTGTCATCCTACAGCAGCCTACCAGGAGCCTGTCATCCTACAGCAGCCTACTAGGAGCCTGTCATCCTACAGCAGTCTACCAGGAGCCTGTCATCCTACAGCAGCCTTCCAGGAGCCTGTCATCATACAGCAGCCTTCCAGGAGCCTGTCATCCTACAGCAGCCTACCAGGAGCCTGTCATCCTACAGCAGCCTACCAGGAGCCTGTCATCCTACAGCAGTCTACCAGGAGCCTGTCATCCTACAGCAGCCTACCAGGAGCCTGTCATTCTACAGCAGCCTACCAGGAGCCTGTCATCCTACAGCAGCCTACCAGGAGCCTGTCATCCTACAGCAGCCTACCAGGAGCCTGTCATTCTACAGCAGCCTACCAGGAGCCTGTCATCCGACAGCAGCCTACCAGGAGCCTGTCATTCTACAGCAGCCTACCAGGAGCCTGTTATTCTACAGCAGCCTACCAGGAGCCTGTCATCCTACAGCAGCCTTCCAGGAGCCTGTCATTCTACAGCAGCCTACCAGGAGCCTGTCATCCTACAGCAGCCTTCCAGGAGCTTGTCATCCTACAGCAGCCTTCCAGGAGCCTGTCATTCTACAACAGCCTACCAGGAGGCTGCTGAGGGACGTCGGGCCCTCATACCACCCTCATGGAGTCTGTTTCTAACCATTTGGTCATTTTGCAGGGCTCTGGCAGTGCTCCTCCTGCTTCTCCTTGCACAAAGGCGGAGGTAGCGGTCCTGCTGCTGGGTTGTTGCCCTCCTACGGCCTTCTCCACGTCTCCTGATGTACTGACCTGTCTCCTGGTAGCGCCTCCATGCTCTGGACACTACGCTGACAGACACAGCAAACCTTCTTGCCACAGCTCGCATTGATGTGCCATCCTGGATGAGCTGCACTACCTGAGCCACTTGTGTGGGTTGTAGACTCCGTCTCATGCTACCACTAGAGTGAAAGCACCGCCAGCATTCAAAAGTGACCAAAACATTAGCAAGGAAGCATAGGAACTGAGAACTGGTCTGTGGTCACCAGCTGCAGAACCACTCCTTTATTGGGGGTGTCTTGCTAATTGCCTATAATTTCCACCTGTTGTCTATTCCATTTGCACAACAGCATGTGAAATGTATTGTCAATCAGTGTTGCTTCCTAAGTGGACAGTTTGATTTCACAGAAGTGTGATTGACTTGGAGTTACAGTACATGTAGATATGGTTAAAGTGACTATGGATATATGATAAACAGAGAGTAGCAGTAGAGTAAAAGAGAGGTTGGTGGGTGGTGGGACACAATGCAGATAGCCTGGTTAGCCAATGTGCGGGGGCACTGGTTTGTCGGGCCAATTGAGGTGGTATGTACATGAATGTATAGTTAAAGTGTCTATGCATATACAGTGCCTTGCGAAAGTATTCGGCCCCCTCGAACTTTGCGACCTTTTGCCACATTTCAGGCTTCAAACATAAAGATATAAAACTGTATTTTTTTGTGAAGAATCAACAACAAGTGGGACACAATCATGAAGTGGAACGACATTTATTGGATATTTCAAACTTTTTTAACAAATCAAAAACTGAAAAATTGGGCGTGCAAAATTATTCAGCCCCCTTAAGTTAAAACTTTGTAGCGCCACCTTTTGCTGCGATTACAGCTGTAAGTCGCTTGGGGTATGTCTCTATCAGTTTTGCACATCGAGAGACTGAAATGTTTTCCCATTCCTCCTTGCAAAACAGCTCGAGCTCAGTGAGGTTGGATGGAGAGCATTTGTGAACAGCAGTTTCCAGTTCTTTCCACAAATTCTCGATTGGATTCAGGTCTGGACTTTGACTTGGCCATTCTAACACCTGGATATGTTTATTTTTGAACCATTCCATTGTAGATTTTGCTTTATGTTTTGGATCATTGTCTTGTTGGAAGACAAATCTCCGTCCCAGTCTCAAGTCTTTTGCAGACTCCATCAGGTTTTCTTCCAGAATGGTCCTGTATTTGGCTCCATCCATCTTCTCATCAATTTTAACCATCTTCCCTGTCCCTGCTGAAGAAAAGCAGGCCCAAACCATGATGCTGCCACCACCATGTTTGACAGTGGGGATGGTGTGTTCAGCTGTGTTGCTTTTACGCCAAACATAACGTTGTGCATTGTTGCCAAAAAGTTCAATTTTGGTTTCATCTGACCAGAGCACCTTCTTCCACATGTTTGGTGTGTCTCCCAGGTGGCTTGTGGCAAACTTTAAACAACACTTTTTATGGATATCTTTAAGAAATGGCTTTCTTCTTGCCACTCTTCCATAAAGGCCAGATTTGTGCAATATACGACTGATTGTTGTCCTATGGACAGAGTCTCCCACCTCAGCTGTAGATCTCTGCAGTTCATCCAGAGTGATCATGGGCCTCTTGGCTGCATCTCTGATCAGTCTTCTCCTTGTATGAGCTGAAAGTTTAGAGGGACGGCCAGGTCTTGGTAGATTTTCAGTGGTCTGATACTCCTTCCATTTCAATATTATCGCTTGCACAGTGCTCCTTGGGATGTTTAAAGCTTGGGAAATCTTTTTGTATCCAAATCCGGCTTTAAACTTCTTCACAACAGTATCTCGGACCTGCCTGGTGTGTTCCTTGTTCTTCATGATGCTCTCTGCGCTTTTAACGGACCTCTGAGACTATCACAGTGCAGGTGCATTTATACGGAGACTTGATTACACACAGGTGGATTGTATTTATCCTCATTAGTCATTTAGGTCAACATTGGATCATTCAGAGATCCTCACTGAACTTCTGGAGAGAGTTTGCTGCACTGAAAGTAAAGGGGCTGAATAATTTTGCACGCCCAATTTTTCAGTTTTTGATTTGTTAAAAAAGTTTGAAATATCCAATAAATGTCGTTCCACTTCATGATTGTGTCCCACTTGTTGTTGATTCTTCACAAAAAAATACAGTTTTATATTTTTATGTTTGAAGCCTGAAATGTCGCAAAGTTCAAGGGGGCCGAATACTTTCGCAAGGCACTGTATGATAAACAGAGAGTAGCAGCAGCGTAAAGGAGGGGTTGGGGGAGGCACACAATGTAAATTGTCCGGGTAGCCATTTGATTACCTGATGGCTTGGGGGTAAAAACTGTTGAGAAGCCTTTTTGTCCTAGACTTGGCACTCCGGTACCGCTTGCCATGCGATAGTAGAGAGAACAGTCTATGACTGGGGTAGCTGGGGTCTTTGAGAATTTTTAGGGCCTTCCTCTGACACACCTAGTGTAGAGGTCCTGCATGGCAGGCAGCTCAGGCTCAGTGATGTACTGGGCAGTACGCACTACCCTCTGTAGTGCGTTGCGGTCGTAGGCCTGAGCAATTGATGTGATGTAACCAGTCAGGATGCTCTCGATGTTGCAGCTGTAGAACCTTTTGAGGATCTGAGGACCCATGCCAAATCTTTTTAGTTTCCTGAGGGGGAATAGGCTTTGTCGTGCCCTCTTCACGACTGTCCTGGTGTGTTTGGACCATGATAGTTTGTTGGTGATGTGGACAACAAGGAACTTGAAGCTCTCAATCTGCTCCACTACAGCCCTGTCGATGAGAATGGGGACGTGCTCAGTCCTCCTTTTCCTGTTGTCCACAATCATCTCCTTAGTCTTGGTTACGTTGAGGGAGAGGTTGTTATTCTGGCACCACCCAGCCAGGTCTCTGACCTCCTCCCTATAGGCTGTCTCATCGTTGTCAGTGATCAGGCCTACCATTGTTGTGTCATCTGCAAACGTAATGATGGTGTTGGAGTCGTGCCTGGCCATGCAGTCGTGGGTGAACAGGGAGTACAGGAGGGGACTGAGCACGCACCCCTGCGGGGCTCCTCCAAGGGAGGTGTTTAGTCCCAGGATCCTTAGCTTAGAGGGTACTATGCTGTTGAACCCTAAGCTGTATTCAATGAAAGGCATTCTCACATAGGTGTTCCTTTTGTCCAGGAGGGAAAGGGCAGTGTGGAGTGCAATAGAGGTTGGGTGGTCTGCTTGGGTGGTATGCAAATTGGAGTGGGTCTAGGGTTTCTTGGATAATAGTGTTGATGTGAGCCATTACCAGCCTTTCAAAGCACTTCATGGCTATGGACGTGAGTACTGTGGGTCTGTAGTCATTTAGGCAGGTTGCCTTCGTGTTCTTGGGCATATGGACTATGGTCCTCTGCTTGTACAGAGGCCCATTATCAGCAACTGTCACTCCTGTGTTCCAATGGCACGTTGTGTTAGTTAATCTGAGTTTTCATTTTAAAAAGCTAATTGATCATAAGAAAACCCTTTTGCAATTGTGTTAGCACGGCTGAAAACTGTTGTCTGATTAAAGAAGCAATACAACTGGCCTTCTTTAGGCTAGTTGAGTCTCTTGAGCATCAGCATTTGTGGGTTCGATTACAGGCTCAAAATGGCCAGATACAAAGAACTTTCTTCTGAAACTCGTCAGTCTATTCTTGTTCTGAGAACTGAAGGCTATTCCATGTGAGAAATTGCCAATAACTGAAGATCTCGTTCAACGCTGTGTACTACTCCCTTTACAGAACAGCACAAACTGGATCTAACCAGAATAGAAAGAGGAGTGCACAACTGAGCAAGAGGACAAGTACATTAGGGTGTCTAGTTTGAGAAACAGATGCCTCACAAGTCCTCAACTGGCAGCTTCATTAAATAGTACCCTCAAAACACCAGTCTCAACGTCAACAGTGAAGAGGCAACTACGGGATGCTGGCCTTCTAGGCGGAGTTGCAAAGAAAAAGCTATATTTCAGACTGGCCAATAAAAAGAAAAGATTAAGATGGGAAAAGAACACAGACACTGGACAGAGGAACTCTGCCTAGAAGGCCAGCATCCGGAGTTGCCTCTTCACTGCTGACGTTGAGACTGGTGTTTTGCAGGTACTATTTAATGAAGCTGCCAGTTGAGGCGTCTGTTTCTCAGACTAGACACTCTAATGTACTTTTCCTCTTGCTCATTTGTGCACCGGGACCTCCCACTCCACTTTCTATTCTGGTTAGAGCCAGTTTGCGCTGTTCAGTGAGGCCTCGGCTCAAGGCTTCAAAACATGGAAGCAAAACCCCTTCTTGTGGAAGCACGGTCAATTCAGTTTAAAGAAATCCAGTAGATTGCATTTTATATTGAAACTACATTACACGCACACATGGGTGAACGCACACACACACAAACACACACACACACACACACACACACTGCAAGTTGGCTAAGTTGGTGTCTTTTTCATCTGAGTAGCCTGGGTCTCCCTTGGGTCAGGGCCTGGGTGAGGATCTTAAAGCTCTCGCTCTTGAATCAACACTAGTACACAGTGTGCCATAAATCAACTGGTTGGAAACAGTCTAGGGAACAGAACCAAAAACCGGAAAATAACTACATTTTTCCAGCAACAGAATCAGAACCGGGAACGAAAGTGATATCTACTGTTCTGGAACAGAACTGTTATTTTAAAAGCATGAGAACCAGTTAATAACATTCTTTTACATTCTGATTATTATTGTTCCAGTCCCACAAAAAAACACGAGAAAGCTCCTATGCAAAGCCCTCCCTCTGTCGATCAGAAACCTCTTCCAGTGTTTTCCTTCCAGCTGAACATCTTTGCTAATGTGTGTGTGTGTGTAGCCTACCCTCCGAAGCATAGCTGTAGCCTGACGTTACAAGCATGATTCAGAAGATTGGGAGAGAATGGATTAACTTTTTCAATGCTAGTTGGGGATACTATAGTTATCACATTTCACATTGGATTTATTAACTACAAAAGGTAAGATGGATTTTTAATTCTGGTGCCACTCTGCACAAACACACTTGTTCGCTAGCTAGCTTTTCTGGTCCAACATTACGCCAACTCTGCAGTTCAAAGACATTCAAAGTTCCTCCATAGGTATAATTCTTTGAGCCAAATTCAGATAATTGCATGTCATCACAAGATGCCCACCACTTAAAGCCAAGCCTCCTCCTCCACCCTCTCTCTCTCTCTCTCTCTCTCTCCCAACCCGCAAAATTCCAGTCGCGCCGTACACTTATCTTTCTATCACGTCTGTAAACGACTCACTATGCTGTAGCTTGCCAGCTCCATAGCAAGCTTCTCTAGTCGCACTGCGTGATTTGTGAAGTAATTTAATGTTGAGCTAATTGTTTAAAAAAAAAACATGATTTCAGAGGTTTAGAAAGGAACAGAAAGGAAAGATATAAACCGATACTTTTTTAAAATTCTAACTTGTTCAGACTTTTATTTTGCTGGTCAGAACAGTGGAATGGAACGAAAAGAATAATGCCTCTGTTCAGAAGAAACTATTGGAACATAATTTTGGTAGCAACCCTTGGTTCAGGCAATGGTTTCTCTTTCGTACCCTCTCCTGAACAGCGCAGTTCTCCTCCTCACATCTACCCCGTCCCCCACAGTCACACACACACTTATTGTGAGGAGCATCTTGACCAATGACATTCATATTATGGAGGACATATTCAAAGTGGACTAGAGATATAAAACTAGTAAGGATGAAGAGGAAAAGAGAAAACTCTGACTGTCTCAAATGTAATGTCTTTGATTTGTTGTCCTACTTGCTAGATTGTTTCGCCCACTTAAGTATAACACACACAGGGCCTGATAATGAATCTATTGAGATGGCAACCCTCTGGCCATATGCTGCTATCAGGCTAATTACGTGGGCAGTGAAATCAAGAGAGACACTGTGCTTTAGCCCAGTTATCCTTTACAATACATAGACCAAGCTTTCCACACAGCGCAGAGCTACAGACAGCATGCAATACAGGGCACTTGACTCACACAAGCACAACAGGGGTGTACTGCAGTTTAGCGACGTGATATTTCAAATAAATGTTTATACGTATTTCAAAATAGCAGAAATTCTCTCTCCAACCGTATTCTGTAAAAATATGATAAGCAGTTTTTCTTTGAAGCACATAGAATATATTTGACATCTTACACAATTTATCACACAACAAAAGGCCATTTACAGCAGCTGCACGAGACACTGCTTCAACATGCAAACAGGAAGTGAGAAGAGAATGATGGGACGCTTCCAAGCCTTGAGCAAATCAATCAAGTGGTGTGTGAAAAAAATATCAACCAGATGTCAAAATAGTGTATTCTGCATGGCAACATGCACAATAAGACAGTTTGATTTGATTTCTCTCAATCTTTGGAGTTCCCTTGTCCTGTCTGAACAGACTCTGCTTCCCTCCCTCAGAATATGAGGAGTAGGTAGATAATACCGTATGAACAATCAATTGCACAGTTCTCTGCTAGGACAGTAGCATGTCTGAAATGTAATATTGACTTCACAAAAGTCAGACAATATAGGGCTGGGTGATAGCTCATATTGATTGGTTATGGTAGAACACTTCCTAATAGGGGAGAATAGAGGCTGAGGCCAGAAACACATTCACAAAGAGCCCATTTCCCCTCTTGTCCTGTAAAACCATGTCCTTTACACTTACCCAATCACACCCAGCTAGGCACCTTTGGAAAAGGTCATTGTCTCATCTCCCTAATGACTAGGGACAAAGCCCAAGCCAGTTAGATCAATGCAAGGACACCTGCAATCAGTGGAGCTGTACTGATCTGTGGATATGAGAGGAGAGCACTGATGAACTCTGCTGAGGTGAACTGAGCCTGCTACTTTACTCAGGAGGGGGAGGAGAGGGAGCAGAGAGCAGCACAGGACCAATACCAGATATCTATCTCCCTTGCAACAAAGTGCAACACAGTCTTGGACAAGGACATGCGCCTTTCTTACGAGTCCTTGTTGCAGCCTTGTTTCAATATTTCTATCTCAAATCATCAAATCAGTTTTATGGTCGCATACACAGTTTTGCAGATGTTATTGCAGGTGCATGCTTTTGTTTCTAGCTCTAACAATGCAGCAATATTCTTTGCTTCCTTCTGATGTTCTGAGTAGGGAGCCAGTGAAGGATGGTGGTGAGAGGAGGACACAGGGAAACAAGGTAAGACTATTGATTGAGGTCCAACCCATGTATTTATTTATTTTTTTCACCTTTATTTAACCAGGTAAGCTAGTTGAGAACAAGTTCTCATTTGCAACTGCAACCTGGCCGAGATAAAGCATAGCAGTCCGACACATACAACAACACAGAGTTACACATGGAATGAACAAAACATACAGTCAATAATACAGTAGAAAAAAATAAAACAAAGTCTATATACAGTAAGTGCAAATAAGGTCAAATAAGGGAGTTAAGGCAATAAAAAGGCCATGGTGGCAAAGTAATTACAATATGGCAATTAAACACTGGAATGGTAGATGTGCAAAAGATGGATGTGGAAGTAGAGATACCGTGGTGCAAAAGGAGCAAAAATAAATAAATCCAGTATGGGAATGAGGTAGATAGATGGGCTGTATACAGATGGGCTATGAACAGGTGCAGTGATCTGTGAGCTGCTCTGACACATGGTTCTTAAAGCTAGTGAGGGAGATGGGAATCGCCAGCTTCAGTGATTTTTGCAGTTCATTCCAGTCAGTCGCAGCAGAGAACTGGAAGGAAAGGCGACCAAAGGAGGAATTGGCTTTGGGGGTGACCAGTGAGATATACTTGCTGGAACGTGTGCTATGAGTGGGTGCTGCTATGGTGACCAGCGAGCTGAGATAGGGCGGTGCTTTACCTAGTAGAGACTTGTAGATAACCTGTAGCCAGTGGGTTTGGCGACGAGTATGAAGCGAGGGCCAGCCAACGAGAGCGCACAGGTCGCAGTGGTGGGTAGTAAATGGGGCTTTGGTGACAAAACGGATGGCACTGTGATAGACTACATCCAGTTTGCTGAGTAGAGTGTTGGAGGCTATTTTATAGATGACATCGCTGAAGTCAAGGATCAGTAGGATGGTCAGTTTTACGAGGGTATGTTTGGCGGCATGAGTGAAGGAGGCTTTGATGGGAAATAGTAAGCCGATTCTAGATTACATTTTTGATTGGAGATGCTTAATGTGAGTCTGTAAGGAGACTTTACAGTCTAGCCAGACACCTAGGTATTTGTAGTTGTCCACATATTCTAAGTCGGAACCGTCCAGAGTAGTGATGCTAGTCGGGTGGGCAGGTGCGGGCAGCGATCAGTTGAAAAGCATGAATTTTGTTTTACTGGCATTTAAGAACAGTTGGAGGCTACGGAAGGAGTGTTGTATAGCAATGAAGGTCGTTTGGAGGTTTGTTAACACAGTGTCAAAAGAAGGGCCAGATGTATACAGAATGGTGTCGTCTGAGTCAAGGTTGATAAGGGAATCACCTCGCAGCAAGAGCGAATTTGTTGATATATACAGAGAAAAGAGAGTCGGCTCGAGAATTGAACCCTGTGGTACCCCCATAGAGACTGCCAGAGGTCCGGACAACAAGCCCTCCGATTTGACACACTGAACTCTATCTGGGAAGTAGTTGGTGAACCAGGCGAGGCAGTCAATTGAGAAACCAAGGCTGTTGAGTCTGCCGATAAGAATACGGTGATTGACAGAGTCAAAAGCCTTGGCCAGGTCGATGAATACAGCTACACAGTAATGTCTCTTATCGATGGCGGTTATGATATCGTTAAGGACCTTGAGCGTGGCTGAGATGCAGTCTAGCCAGACACCTAGGTATTTTTAGTTATCCACGTATTCTAAGTCAGAGCCGTCCAGAGTAGTGATGCTGGATGGGCGGGCAGGTGCGGGCAATGATCGTTTGAATAGCAT